>NC_088714.1:9788589-9886089 GCF_963576615.1 Watersipora subatra
GTAGATAGTAGCATCTTGGTTTTGGCAGCCAAACATCAGCTGACCAAAATTCTTGATCCAAGGTTGCTATTTCAAGCAGTGAATCAGCTTGGTTGTGACATCGGCTTTGAGGTCGGCTAGGAACCTGGCTCTTGCTTTAGCGATCTTGCACCGCAATTCTTTATAATAGTTCAGATGAAAGTTGGTTGTTTCAAGTAAAAGAGAAATGAGAAACACTTACAGCGTTGTATTCATAAGATTGTTATTAAAATCTACACTCTGTTTTTAATCCGTGACTTTTTCATAGAGCAATTTTTAAAATGAAGTTTTTCTCTAAGTAAAATGCTGCTTAGAAAATGTTTATGATAAATAAACTAACGTCTTGCTTTTGCTCTAATTATGGCAGTGGATATTAATTGCTCTGTTGTCAGCTTATAAGCAATGAACCCTAGGCTGTTTGGACTATGGGTAAAAAGGTTTTAAAATTTGGTTATATTTGTTCAGTTTATATAATAACTAATAATTTACTTTATGTTTGAAGCTTTCTCAATATTTTTAGCAAGCTAACTATTCCGAGTATATTAGTCTTAAAAATGTTTCACATTATTTACTTTTCATTATGACTTTTGAAATCATGCTGCGTTTAATGATTTGATTTGGTTTATTAATATTGTTCGTCTAACAAACTGCAAACATGTTGTAGAGCAGCTTTACAGCACAGAAAAAAATCAGTATTAGCTCTGAAATATTGTTTAAACGAAGTTTTCAAAATGCCACCAATTTTTACTGTTCAAAGGTGAAACATGTATGAGCTCTGCGGAACTCTTATTGTATTCTTGTTCCAAATTGCTAATTTCAAGTTATCAATAACAGGGTTTTAACTTGTTAACTTACAATATCAGCAGTATCTAATGTTCATTTAGCCAACATATTTGTTTTTTGCCACTAACTTTCTTGTCTTATAATGATAACTGTTTCAGGCCTTGATCAGTTAATACAACAAATGCTTACATCATGCTTTTGGAAAAGCGCCAACCTAGATTTGAGAGTAATGACTTGTTTTGTTGCAGGAAACCTAGCCTACAAGTGCAGAGCTTCTCAGTCTACTACCTATGGTAATTATCTTGCGGAAAAAGCAGTAGATGGTGTCCTATACGGAAAAACTGGCTTTAGTCACATAAATGGAAATAGCAGCTGGTGGAGGGTTGATCTGGGAGAAGAAAAATCAGTGGCACTAGTAGAACTCTATACCGGGACTGGTGAAGCAAGTGAGTGTACCTACTAATTTGAATAAAATTGGTTATTACAGACATCAGTGATACAATTGTCATGAAATAAATTATATGCTATCTGACTACCTCACTACTATTATATATTAACTGACAGTTCTGTTAGACTACAAAAGAAGGTTTAGGTTTATTGTACAAATTTAGATTGATACTAGTCTAATCAAATAGCAAATGATTAAAGTTGTAACTACATACTGTAGCCATCATTTTTAGACTAATCTCAGAGGTAAGATGAGAATTATTGGCATATTCCTTAGTCACCTCCAGTTGATTATTTACATATGGCTACCATGACCTGTTCTTATTTGGTCTTTTCATTTTATTCTCCAAGCTTCAAAATAACAGTAGTGTTTTCTTTTCATAATAGTTGCTATTGTCTTTAATTTTATAAAAACATTAAAGGCATTGTAATCTACAACTTCACTAAATTATAAAATAAATGTTAAATTAGTTTCTTTTTTTCTATTTTGTAAGTCAATTTTAGATTGGCGCATAGTTTTATACTTTTACGACCACCGATTGCATGTACATTGCATTTGCATAGTATTTTTTAATATAACAAAACATTCCTAGTTCTTGTGCTGAGCTTTTGTTTTCCTATATGATTTTTCATAGTGTTTGTAATGGAAATCTTATGATCCAATAGCTGAGAGAAAAACATGATCTCTTCCCAAAAGTATAGATTTTGTTTTACGATATTCTATGTTTGTTAAAAAATATAAAATAAAATGTTAAATGCTAAAAATGTTAAAGAACTCAACAACTATAGAAAACATTTACTTTAACCTTACAAGGGTACTTTGACAAACTCCTGGTTTAAATAAGTACATAATTGTGGTTGATAGTTTAACTCTGTTTGCAGGTAATGTAGCACTAAACAAACCTGCAAGACAAAGTAGCAACTATTCCGATAATAGTGGTACTAAGTACTTTGCCCAAAAAGCTGTTGACGGAAACACAGATGGATCCGACTTCTCTCACACTGAACTAAACGCTAGACAATGGTGGATGGTAGATTTAGGCAGGCAGTATGAAGTTACTGAGATTAAACTCTACAATAGAAATACTAGTAAGATATTTATAAACATATTTTTCTATTCATGTTTTGAAGGTTTAACATTGTTGAGTCCACAAGCTAACTTTTATCAATATACGATAATTTTTATGCTGTAAGTAATTAACTCTGTGTTTTGCCTTTAGACCGCGATCGTCTACAGAAAGTCTACATCCTCACGTCAAATGAGTCTACACCTTCAGACCCTGATCTAAACTCACATAAATGGGCAGTTAGGTCCTACCATGATCTACCATATAAAGAAATTGGTAGCATCATATTAGAAGGAGGAGTCTTTGCAAGGCATGTGGCTGTGTTTAGTTTGCATGATAAAGGAGTCACTCTGGCAGAAGTCATGGTCTACGCCTATAGTAAGTAGTTAGTTATGTAGGGGATAGTTTGGTTAAAATAAATTTATAAATAAATAATAATTTCACTTCTTAATATTACTTCAATTCTAAAAAATAACTTGAAATTAAATGTATTGAGTATTTAATTACTTGCATATAACTAGTATCTTGATCTCACATTTCCCGGAAAATGTAGAATGAACAAGGTAGAGCATGTGGGACAAACCTCTGAGGAGTATCACCTATACATATCTTTCAATTCAAAGTACTGAAGTGTTTTAACCTTATGAACCTTGGCTGTTCTTGTCAATGCGTGTCAGTAACCTTGGGCAACTAGTCCATCGATCAGAAATTTTGGAACTGTTTTAAATATATCAAAATGTGCTTATAACACAATGATATTTGGTAAATACTGGTAAAAAAGTAGGGAAACCCACGGTAATTGTCATCAAACAGAAAAAAAACAGTACTTCACCATTTTTGGGCTAAAACTAGAAAATTTTGAATGATTTTCAAAACCCGTAAAGACATTTACAACTTTATCGTCACTATCGAGCGCATGTTCATTATTGTCTACTGACTCAAAATATACTGGGAAATTATGTTTAGTATCATAAAGTTTTTTATTTGCATCACAATCATTTATGTCCTACCAACAAGCGAGCTGTATCGATTTTTAGCCATATCGGTCTAAGAAAGTTTGCTATTATGAAAAAGGAGGTAGATAAAGATATTTGGGAACTGTTGCAAATGGAAGTGAAGTTATTGGTTTAACATCCTGTGCAAGAATTAATTTGATTGGTTTACGCTGTTACTTAGAAATGGCGTTTGTGAGCAGAGCCTTGAGAATGCCGGAATTCTGGTAATTAGATTTTCTAACACACCCTACGCAATACCGGAATACCGGCCATTAGGTTTGAAAGAATTAAACTGGCACTGGGTGCTGGGGCACAAACATCATCATCTTTAATACCTCAGAAAAATGTTCTGCACCTCTGTCTGCACCCCGAGCCTATCGAGTGTTCATTTTATTGCCAACCCTTACCAGTGTACCTTGCAGGCTGCTCTTTGGGCAGCCTGCTTCCAAGAGACCACATTTTTCATGATCAGAATGTGGTCTCGCCTCAAAGCATTATTTCTGTATTTTAAAGCACAATTTCGTATTCATGAGATTATTATTAAAATCTAAAGCCTGTTTGTAATCCATGACCTTTTCATAGAGCAATTATTAAGCTGAGGTTTTTCTATAAGTAAAGAGCTGCTTAAAAAAGATTTATGAGAGATAAACTGATCTATTACTTTCAAATGAAACTAGTTGCAATTAAATAGCTGGCAACAACAGCATAAATTTGCTTCTATCAACCTATAATAATTTTTTTCTTAGAAATTGTTCATCAATATTCAGTATTTTACAGTATTTTATCAAACAAACTGCTAACTGCAAATTCATCAAAGTTCACACCAATGCCTTTGCTTCTCAAAATCAATTTTACTTCAAAGGCGTTGGTCAGGGTTGTGGTAAGTTTTTGTAGAACTAAATAAGCTTTGCTCTGGTTTAGAAAAAGTAATAATGATGTTGAATTTAATAAGAACATTTTTCCTTTAAACAATGAAAAGGGTACTAGTTATCATTTTGCTAGCAGGTATAGTGGCTAGAATAAATGCATAAAAAAGCTATAAATGTTGTTCAATGATGTTCAATAAAATCGACAAGCTTGAACAACAGCACTCACAAAAGGTTTTGTCATAAAAAATTGCTAAGTTTTTTAAACAGTGAGTGTTCCAGCTGAATTTCCAGCTCTGTAGAAAATGTGTATGTTGTAAAAAAACTAAAAAGTCAAACTATAATTTGAATTGCAAAAAAGTGATAGCTAAAATTACCATCAGAGTAATTGAAAGTTGTTTTCATAAAATCCTTGTCAAATTAAAACTATGCCTAGTAAGTGAAGGCAAAAGTGCCTTTAGTTTTTAACTTTCAGTGAGTTTATGGCTCAACAACTAACTAAAAATTTTCATCTTTGTGTCAAATGTTAGAGAGTAATTAACATGAATTGTTACTGAAGTACTACCATTTTGTGTCACAATACATTCATAAGAATACTGATTAAATTAGTGCATGTCTTATTGTACTGATTTAATAAGTTTGCAGGATGTTATTAGCTGATAGAACTTACAAGTGAAAATTTACGTAGTATTAAATACAACTTATCATAGAATTCAATTGTTTAGCTAAATAACAAAGAAGAACAAAGAATACAACTAGTAGGGTAATAAATACCATATATATACATGTAAGTATGTTCAACATCTTACTAACTTTAATGCTACAATGTTTAACACAGTTAAATTATGCCTTTTGAATTAACTCGCAACTTTATTTTATAGATTTTGACCATTTAAGTTGTTAAAAGATTACAATATAGAAAAATAGTCTGTTAAACAACTTACATGTATTTACTACAAAAGGTGGCAGGTCAACCCATTTCATAGTAAATTCATTTGTTGATATATCAGCTTTTTATAATAGTCTGCTGTGCACTCAATTGCACTCTTGTAGTATTGGCCATGGAAATTGGTTGGCCTATCCTCTCTTATAACAGTTTGCATACATATTCACTTATTGACAGTCTTCTCCAAACTGAACTAACCAAAGCTTCTCTACAATTTTGTTAATATGAATATTGCTGATGAAATAACTTGCATGCTGATAAAGTGCTGATGAATAAGTGCGAAATAACTCTTTCATATTTTGTAGCGGAGAGGTTTCAGCAAATGAAATTGCTCAGTTCAGCTGAACAGACTTCTGAAACCATACCTAAACAATGGACCGATTCATTGACATATCTTGGTACTGGTGTATACAACCCAGTAGCAGTGTTTAGTTTTGATCCTAGCAATTCCATCAGACACTTTGGAGTGACTACAGGGCATACCGATGATAACGTAACTTTGAAGGAAGTGCAAGTTTTCGAGTATCCAAGTAAGTGTCCACATTGGTAGTTAGCCAGCAGGACTAGCACAAACTTTTCAAAAATCTCTCAGCTAACTAGCATATTTGTGCTATAATATCAGATAGCGTGTCAACTTATACTCTTGCCAGCAAGTGTCTTGTAAACTTTCTAGTTGGCTCAAGTTTACAAAATCGGTCCTCTTCTATTACCTATAAAATATGACTTACATGTAAGTAATATGTAATCTACCTGTAAATTAATCATCATTGTGTGCTGCATAACACTTTGTTGATTATGCTAATCTATGAATTTTGCACTAATAAGATAAAAATTAAATTTGTTGCAGGAAAATTTTTAATATGATCAAATTTTAGATATGACTGTTTCAATTAGGATTATCATACAAATAAAAATATAAAGCTTTTAGACAAATTAAACTCACATATTTCTAAACCAGAACTTGTATGTAACCTTAGGACACAATCATGCTCTGGGTAAGGCAACAGCTCAAGCTGATACATATAAAAAGAACAAGACTGAGAATGGGCCACATTTCGTTGTTGATGGATTAAAAGACAAGTTTAGCCACACTGCAGAAGGTTCCAACAGATGGTGGAAAGTAGACCTTGGAAAAAACATTATCTTTCAATATGCCAAAATATATGTGAGGTCGGGCCGGGAGTGTGGTGGAGAGTGTGGTAAGTTCTATAATTATATCACCTAGTCTGATGTTTTGTTAATAGTTATTGGTCCACATTTGCATCATAAGCATAGAGCTAACTCATATAATAGGCACAACATTAGGGCTTCAAAATTTACTCTTGTGGTTCCGAGACTAGCAAGTCTCAGTTTATCAATTTCAAGTCAAATTTTACAATTTAGCAATTTGTCGCAATATATAATTAATATTGGTTTGTTTTTCATTTTGAAAATACTTCCCTTTTCTAATAATTGTTTTCATTTTGAATTTTTCATAGCACTGTATTAGTCTCTAGCCCTTCATTGTGGTTTAATCGGTGCTGTTTGATTTCATTTTTCAATTTCCTCAACACCTTTTTCCATCAATGCATTTGTGAGGACCAAAATTATTTTTTGCCTCAAGCAAGCTCAAGTTTATTATCATTAAATTTAAATTTTCAGAGCAACTTTTTTGTAGACTGTGAGAGAACAGAATATAGCCTGAGTTGAATTCTAAGCTGTAACTTCGTAAATTGAGGTTACTCATTTATTCATTTTAAACAGCTCAGTAACAACCATTGTCTCCACAATTATAATTTTTGTTTATGATCTTGTACTGTTGTTTCAGCTAACAGAATGAGAAAAGTAACATATTTCACCAACCACAAAGACTCCATTGAACCACCAAGCAATGACACAGATGGATGGAAATCTTGCTTGTACTTGGAAGATCCGCTAGGTGCTGATTTCACCGTTACATGTCAAGATGGTAGAACTCCTTACACTAGACAGTTTGCTATTTTAGTAGGGTATAATAAAGGAGTGGCACTCACAGAGGTTAAAGTCTATGGATACAGTGAGTCTGTTTAATACTTTCTCTATCTGTTTTTCGTTGGGTCTTTTTATTTTTATTGCTTTCTTAATCTGTAAGCATTTTCTTTTACTTTAGCTAACAATTTTTGACAAAAAAAAATTATTAACTAAAATTGTTTAAAATTGCTAGACATACATTGCACTTTTTAAACTTGTTCTTTTGTAGTGACAATAGCTATACAAATTCTGCTATAACTTACTGCTTAAATATTTTACATATAAAGTACTTCATAATATTATGAAAATGCCTTAATTCAAATTATTACTGCTTTTGAAAGATACGCATATCAATTAACCTATGTCAGATTTGAACATGTATTAATGCAATTTTTCTAAACATTATGCAATTTTCCTTCTAAGTTTTAAGTTTGTAGCCTAACAACATAGTCAGCACAACAAGGTATAATATTATCACAATACTTTCATTTTTTGGGTAATAGGTTTTAGCAGGCTAAAAGGAAAAGTGATGGAATAATTTAGCAGGCAAAATTGCAGGAATGCTTCTTTTTAGAGTCCAGCACTAAGCTATGTTTTCATTACTGGAATACTGGGAGCAAAGGCTGTGAAAAGCACTTAAAAAATATTATTCATAGCTCACTTTAAATGTTGCCCAATGAATTTTCTTCAGTTCAGCTATTTTTAAATTGACCTACTATATCAAAATCCCAAATTATCCCAATTTATTTGCGATGTAATAGCAACTTCCCAATTAGACTCACAGTTTCTCTGTACCGATAACACTTACATCAATCAGTTATTAAAGAAATATTTTCAGAAGCTAAAAATAATTTATTTACAAAGATTGATGTCAAATTATTCTCGACTTATCATGAGCTATAATGTTGATACACATTGTACATGAGCTCATTGTCATATTTTATTAGTTGTTCTTAAACGCAAATTTTACGCAATTTCATTAAATGTGTATAGATAAAAGTTTGGAAAATTTCTCTCTGGTACTTACCGCTTAATTGTGAAATCTGTTGTTAATCTCTAATTTGTTTTTAGATCAACCGCTAGTAAAGCAAGAAGGTGTAAAGGTAAATCAACCAGGATACGAAAATGCTGTGATCACTTTTCCTAAATGGACGAACATTGTAAAAGAAAAACCATGGATCTACAATACTCTTCCAAATTCTTTCCAAAGTTTGAAGTGAGGAGCTTTTGTAAATTCACTGAATTTTTTCAATTTTTCTGTTTATTAATAATTTCCAAAAACTAAACATTAAACACTGTATCATGGCTGAAGTTCATATCTTAGCCATTGTAACGATACTTTTGCAGATACACACTGACTGTAGATGGTCATAACCCACATGGTCCTACACAAGAAAATAGTACCTCAGTTAGTTTCAGCTGGCCAAAAACAAAGATTGCAAGGGCATCAGGCAGATTTGAGATATCATGCTGGACAGATGAAGGAGTGTGTCCTGGGCCAATAACATATGGAACATTTGAAAATGGCGAAATCAGAAAATGTGCAGGTGAAGACAGTTAATAATTGCACAACAAGAGCTAAAAGAGTGCAGTAAAGTATGCGTGTGCATGCGTCTGTGCGTGTGCGCGCACACACACACACGTATGTGCACATGCAAACACATGCACACTCACTCACATGTGTGCATGTGTGTGCCACATGCACACACAAGCATGTGTGTGTGCGTGTTTGTGTGCATGCGTGCATGCGCGCGCGTGCGTGCGTGCGTGTGTGTGTGTGTGTGTGTGTGTGTGCATGTGTATGTGGGTGCGTGTGAGTGCAAGTGTGTGTGTGTGTGCGTGCATGCGTTTCAATGAGTCAAGCAAGAGGCTGGTTCTTGATGTATTATATTTTAGCTCCTGGTAAAGTTGAACGACTAACTAATCAAATAACCTTAGCACCTCTAAAGAAAGAAGATGGAAAAAGAGTGTATAATTACACCATCAGTTGGAAGGTAAAGTAATTTACTATATGTACATTTATATGCTGAAACTTGATTACAAAAGTGATGATACTTTTTGTATTTCATTTAATAACTCTTGTTTGGTATATTTACATTTCTAGGAGCCAGTTATCAACTGTGATTTCCTACACTCAATTCACCCATATATCTACAAACTGAACAATGGGTCAAAGATGTTTACCATGGATACTAAAGTTGTTGTTCAAGTAGAAGCTGGAACAAATGCAAGTTTTGAGATTAAAGCACAGAATTCAGACAACCTGACTTCCAATGTTAATGTACTAAAATTACGGAGCCCTTCAGCAGGTATACATAAATGAAAATGTATTTGCATTTCAATTACTAGTGTATATGTATTCAACAAATTGTGTATTTTATGCCACGGGAAATACCTCATTTTTGCTCTGTAGGACTATAGCTCTATATTATTCACAACTGGTTAAAAGTTCATAAATGCTTTTAGATGACATCACAGTGGCCATCAGTAAAACACTTCTGCTTCTTAAAATATTATCATGTTTTACTAGCACCAGGACCTCCTCTCAACCTAACGATGCAGACAGCTAATAGTGGTTGTGTTCGTCTCAGCTGGCAGATGCCACGACACAGCAATGGAAAGATTACCAAGTATCAGGTATAATATAGTCTACTTCCTTTATAATACGCTGTCAGCCACATGGGTGATGGGAGATTGTCAGGTATAATAACTACGTGTTCGATCTTTTTTAGGTGTTGGAAGACAGTCGAGTTGTGCAGGTTTTGACATGTTTGCTTTTAAATATTAATATCTCGTCTCAATTCCAATGTTGTACAATATAAGTTCTACTAACAGGCCAAGAGTAGCTCTGAACAGAAAAATAGATAAATACAGCTGTTAGTTTAAATAAACTAACAGCTGTATTTTTAAACAAATAAACTGTGATAGACTAAAATAAATACTGCTCCTGATGTTATTTAAATGTTTTTGATGTTTTTGATGTTATTTAATAGTAAATGACAAGTATAGAGACATTTATTTAAGTGAAAATCTTTAGCTAAGACTAGATAAGAGTGCCTAGCTACAAATTATCTTTTTCAAAAATATTAGTATTTTCACACAGTTGGTTAGAGGGCATGATTGCGGAAAATGTTTTATAAACATTTCTGACTCATCACAACGCCTATCGGTTATTCCCATAAATTTGAGTGTATGCGCATACATTTTAGCAGTTTCCATGCACTTGATAACAGTGTGTAGTTTACTATTGTTACAGTACAAGTGTAATGATGCAAACTGGGAAGATATACTTGAGGTGAACATATTAAAAGCAACTGTATGCAATAAACTTGCATATACTAATGTGAGCTGTACAGTGAGAGCTATCAATGATGCTAAACAGCTTGGAGATGAGTCTGTTCAAGCC
Organism: Watersipora subatra; assembly: GCF_963576615.1. Taxonomy (NCBI): domain Eukaryota; kingdom Metazoa; phylum Bryozoa; class Gymnolaemata; order Cheilostomatida; family Watersiporidae; genus Watersipora; species Watersipora subatra. The sequence continues at coordinate 9,799,107 of NC_088714.1, forward strand.
TCAGCCTTTACAGGATGTGCAGGTGAACCATATGCTGTATTGGACTATGAAATTTTGTTGCTTTCAATTACAGAGATGTACATGTATATGATATATGATGTATATGTATATGCATGATGTATATGTATATGCCACTAGTTATTAAAATACTCACGCAAAATGTAATATCTGGATTGAAGTTTATGTATTTTGTTTTGTAACTGAATATAATTTTCAATTGTTTTTTGGGCATTTCAGAACCCTCAGTACCTAAATACTTTAATTCCTATAAAGATGATAGTGTTATCAAAGACAAAAATGGTCTCAGAAAATGGAACTATACTGTTTCATGGCAGGTTTGTACTATACATTTTACACGCTATAGGGATTTCAATACTTAATTGTCTTTGATAAAGGTTTGAAAACATATTTTATTTCTGGTATTATTGTTTTAGGGACCTGTTCATATAAACTGTAAAGATATAGATCACTACATTGTCACTGCAACCCCAAACAGCCAGCAGACTGTATCTAATAGTCCAGTTATGTTAACATTGGATGCAGGCAGTACCACAAAAATTACGATTACAGCTGTAAATAATAAAGGTCTCTCTTCAACCCTCACAGAACAACTACAAGTAGATGAAGCAGGTTAGGAATAATAAATATTTCTATAAAGAATCTGAGTTTTTTTGGCAGTATTATATCTGCACTAGCTGCGTTGAGTGAGGTCACTTTAACATAACTCTGGGATTTCTAACACATAAAGAGTACAGGATTAGGTATTTGTGAGGCATTTGGGCTTCAACTTTAGACATATATATAGTCATTTGTCTGGGGTACATGACTAACACAGTAATTGTATCGGGTAAGGTCTATTGCCGCTAGATAAGTTTAAGCATGGTCTTGCATCAGCTAAGGTCAGGGCACATAATCTCATAAAAGATGTGAGTTTTTTCAAATATGACCTCATGTTAGTCTTAAAAAATTTTTTAATGCAGGCTAGAGTACTGTGCTGGTCAAACTTCGCTTGAGAAGAATGAAAAATATAACTCTAGGCTTACAAATTTCAGTTGAACCAGACTAATTTGTATTGCGTAACTCATTCAGCAATAATTTCTTTTTCAACATTTTGTCACTGATGTAGGAAATCTGAAAGCATGTTAGTCATGTTTTTTGTCCCTTTTTACTTGCTTGGCATACTTATGAAAATTTGTTCATGTTGTCATTTTAGCCTCAAGCCAGCCACTAAATGTTCAACTAAAAGCTTTAACTAGGAATAGTTGCGTAGCTCTAAGCTGGAACGAACCATTGCATTCCAACGGGAAAATAACAGGCTATCAGGTAAAGTTTTTACTAGAATTGGTTGATATGATAGTTGCTTGCTATCACTTCCATTTCCTTATATATGTATTTACCTTTTATTACAGACATTGTGTACTGGTAACTCTACCTGGAGCTTGTCTAGTAACAACACTTCAAAAGAGATTTGCGATTATCCAGCGTATACACTAGTAAACTGTAGTGTGAGAGCTAATACTAAAGCATCTGAAAATGGAGACAAATCAGCTTTAAGTTCTATTTATACTAACTGTGACTGTAAAGGTAGGCAATTTATTTTAAGCTTTGCAGTAGGTTTTTTGTGAAATTTAGTTAGTGGTATTTTACTATAATAACCACCTCTTTTAAATTGATTGTTTTATTCTGTCAGTTGGTTTAATTTTGTACTTGTAGCTACATTCTTGTCCTTTCATATGGTACCATTTGTGCCGACAATGACCAATTTTTGTACTTTTTTTATTGATTATATAGCTTCGGTTTAGTCAATATAAAGCTTTACTTGGTTGTCAATAATACATGTAGTTCTTTTTGCTCAGAATAACATTTTGACTTGTTCAACTGATTTTCTTATTCTGAAAATTAATTACTGAAAATTTTTATTCATTCTTCAAAAAACTAGCCATTGGTTTAAATTTCAAATTTTTTTTGGCTCAGACAGTCTAAAAAATTGACAGTTTTCTTACAGCAAGTAACTTTGTTATGTGACAAAAAATACGCATACTCAGTTTGATTCAAAGTTCGGTAAAAAGACTTTTTTTTAAAGTTAGTTCTTTTTGTTAGGGTCCCTTACAGTTTAATCAGCCTGATGTTATACCAATTTGTATTAGCAATGGGTATGTCTTTTGCAAAAAATTTTTATTCTATTTAGCGTTGCTTTTGCTAGATGCATTAAAATAGGTTATACAAATGTTTGTTATAAGATGCACACCATTTTATATAAACTTTTACTTTAAAAATTAAACATATTTTTCAATTTTACATACATTTATAGTAAAATACAAAAACACTTAAATTCCTTGAAGCACTACTCATTTTGTAAGTTTTTAGATTCCATAAAAATTACGCTGCCCTTTAATTTATTAACAGGTTTTGAGCCAACAGTATCCATCTCAGGAAGTGGTACTCAACTCACTTGTAATAGTTCAGTGGTGATCAGAGTGAATATAGTTGTAAGTACTGCCCTGCAAATTGACAGATATTGAGTAATTTGATAAATGATTCTTTCAATTTCTCTTTGAAGCTGATCATATGATATACATGAATGATACTTTTTAGTATACAATATTTGTACATGTATCTGTCATCCACAGACACAATTTTTTAATACCGATTTTGTTACAATTATAATTTATCTAAACTTGAGTGTTTTATAATATTCAACTAATTGAGTTCTTAACAAAGTTTGACAAAATATTTTGTTTTGTTAACAACATAGAAAAAGCCTTTTAGTATTACTGATTGCTATATGCTCAAATAGTATCTACTATTAAGATGGTTTGCTATTGAAATATCTTTTTGTAATTTTAAGTCATAAACACTAAAATACTCAAACCTCAAAAGTATTTAAAATGCATAAAAAGTTGAATCTTACAGCCATCACCTTTTATCGCACAATTTGAAGGTTCCTACCAACCTAAAAAAAATTCTAAAGATTTCAATACTGTAAAGGATCTGACTCCGGTAGCTGAGTCAGCTTTACTTCCTAATAAGGGAGTCGCAACCTGGGCTACTGGCTGACCTTGTCCGAGGCCTGATTGACCTGCCTTGGCGGTCAAGTCAGTCCAAGACAAGAACCTAGTAGTCAGGCTTGCTCTGAAAACCAAGCCCCCGGCCTGCCTCTGGATCTCTATCTCAGGCTAGTCCGGATCCACTAATGGCTGGTCTTAAGACTGGATCTCTAGTGCCATGGCACACCCGATCGAGTCTAGATAAGGCCGTGGATCGCCTCCTAGCCTTCTTAGAGTCACCCTGGCAGTTCCGTCTGTTGGTTGCACTGAGCCTGCTTGCACAATCGGTGAGCCAACCAGGCAGGCGTCAAAATAGAGGCAGTTCGTATGAGTATATAGCAGTTTATTATCGATATCTTTAATACAAGTATGCACGAGTATGAGTGGAATCAAGCACACCTTGCCTGTCTATCGCGCTGGCTTATATAGCCAGCGCCTATCGTTTAACTCCGCCTACTGATCTATTTATATCACAAAGGAAATGCCAGATACAACATGATGGTTATGTAACAAAAAGGCAGTTCAGTAATACAAGGGCAGTTCAGTGATACAGTTATATAATAATAAAAAGGCAGTTCAGTAATACAAGGGCAGTTCAGTGATACAGTTATATAATAATAAAAAGGCAGTTCAAGCATGCAATAAGGGAAGTTCGAGAGGTTCGGTTAAATGATAGTGCGGATATAATATAAGTGCAGTAAATAGTACACAGGCATGTCCCGGTCCTCCACACTCTCCCCCCCAATTGTTTGGCCAGGGGTGAACAATTAAGTGATCTCAGTGGAAACGCCGCGCTTGTGTTCTCAACCTCTGAGCTTCTACCCGGCATTCCTCGGCCATCCGGATATAACGTCGGTATTGGTCCTCTTCTCTTCCCGCTCTACGGTTGTACTCTTCTCGCCGGGCCCGTGTGTTCTCGATGGCCCTGGTTACCCTGCTGCTGGTAGGTTCCTTGGTCTTGCCATCGGCTTCGGCGTATACCCCAGCGATGTCGTCCGCATTGACGTGGATCTCCAGGGCAGTCTCGCTTTCTCCCGCTATCTCTGTCCCAGCTCCCTTAGGCGGTATGTTTATTTTCGGATTGATGAGTCTTGCTTCCCTCTGTTTTACCCTTGGGATTACGTACCCTTGAGAAAAAGGCCTTTGGACCCGCTCCTCTCTTCCTCCGGTGGCTCGGCATCGGTTTAAATGGACGCGGAGGTCGGCTGGTCCGTCTCTCCTGTTGTCCTGGAGGGTCTTTGGTTCAGTACACCCCCTTTCTTCTGGTGACTCTGTCCTGGGTCGTTTTTGCCCCATCCTTCTACCTCGTACCCACCCGTTCCCATCCTTTTTGGGAAGGCAGGTTCCAAACGGGGGGTACTCTGTCCATTTCATGTATGTACAAAAATCGGTGTACCACTCCTGATCTACTTGGTATACCATAGTAGGGTGTAGTCCGGAATCCTTGGCTTTCTTTTGGTGCTTGTATATACTAAAGAATGATGATGAATTTTTCTGACAATTGCACCAGTAGCGCCAAAAGTGTTGTCGAATATGTCTCCTTACTACCCTACCGTCCTTGTTTTTGAAGCCACAGAGTCTGCACTCTCCCTTCTGGCGGTCTTCCGCGGCCTCCATCCTTGCGTAGGAAGTGGGGGAGTACCAGATATCCTCGGCTACTCCGTCGAGGGTCTCTCGGCTTTTTCTTCTCTCGGGCGGTCCGTTCACTTTTTTCTGATCGACCGGAATCGTTGTTAGGTTTATCGAGCAGGCTTGTACTGGTCCTGGTCGCGGTTGAGTATCCAGTCGGTGCCTCTGGCTAGTCTCTAGCGGAGGGCCACCCTGGAGTGGTTTACCTCCGCTCCTGACTTGGAAGCTCTGGTCCTCAGAAGTTTGCCTGGCCTGTTTAGGCTTGGCTTTGTTCTGGGACGCCCTGTTCCCTATCATTTGCACCATCCTGGTAGTGGTTATCGCCGGTTCTACTGGCCTCGCTCCCTTATAGGCAATGGGTGCGATATTTTCCTTGGCTATATTATTCCCAGGTAGTTTGACCTGATCGACGTCTTGGTTCCCTGCCGTTATCTCAGTTCCCTCCAAGATCTCGTCCAATTCTGTTAATAATACCTGCAGTTCTGGATCCTCGATGGCGTTGGTTTCATCTGGAGTTGGTCTCATATTCGTGATATAGGTTTGTGGAGAGAGCTGGTTCTTCGTTAGTGCGCAACGGTTGAAGTGACTGGAGGCTGTCTCAGTTTCATAAGATGGCCGCTTTCCGGTCCTGCCGTGCCCTTGTTCCTGAATTGTTCTATCGTTCGGAGTCTGCTGTCGAAGGCCTTCATTGCCGGATGGTTCTTCTCCTGTTTGGTTTTCTTCGTCTGCCTCCGTCTCTGTCCCCTTTCCCGGGATATTTCGGTCAGGTATGATTGTATCTGGTTGCCCTCCTCCGTGGCGGCTTGCGGCCATCATTTCTTCTAGTTCGGCAACCGACTCTTTTAGAATTGTATATTGAGACATCAGTTCTAAGTTCGTCCTCAGACCTCCCTCTCTATCAAGGTCTCCAGTTGTTCCACCATAGCTTTGGTAGACTGATACCGTTCCCTGAGTTCGGCCTGTCTTTCTCTGGCTTCCGGTCCTTCTTCTTCAGGGTCGATTTGGTGGCACACAGTCTCGCCGTATCTGATAGGAGGACCCACCATTCGCCGTGGTCTCCCGTCTCGTCTTTCTCCCATACCATTTTCTGTTCTCCTGGGTTCTGTGTTTATTCGCACCTCTTCTTCAGCTGGTGCTGGTGTAGAAACTTCGGGTTGGGGCGGATCCCTTTGTTCGGTGACCCCGGAGTCGGAGGCCTCGTCGACTGCGGTATTGTCTGTCTCTCCTTCTGTCAACTCTTGTCCGGGGGGCTCCACCGGGGGTTCGGAACAGGGCCCGAGACTTGGTTCCTCTGGTTCCGCGTTGGTTATACCGGTTTGCTCTGTTGCCTCCCTAACCCCTCCGTTGGGATCGTGACTGCCCGAGGCAGACTCTCTTTCTCTGGCCAGGACCTCCAGAAGTCGTCTCCTGAACGTGTCACTGTCCATATCCGGGGGAGGTTCCATCCTCTCCTGCCGTGTTGGCGGGGGAGGCTCCCTTCCAGTGTACTCTACTGCGGGCAGCATCTCCCCTAACTCTTCCAGCCTCCTCTCTCTTCGTCCAGTGGCACCCCTCATGTTTGGCCTCCTGGAGGGTTCCTTAGTGGCCGGGGCCCGCCCATCGGCCTCTGGACACGCGTAGTATGGTTTTAATCTCTCTTCGTTCTGTACTGAGATTTGTCCTTGTCTCTCTACTTGGTACGTATGGTTGGGATTGCACCTAGTGACTGTATAGGGTCCCACATATTTGGGTTGTAACTTGGGGTTTTCTCCACGTCTACGTCTCTTGTTGACCAGCAGCACCAAGTCGCCGGTCCCAAATGATGGGGGCTCTTCGTCGTCCTCCACCCAGATTTTCATTTGGCGGTCTCGGAGAATTTCATACGTTTCCTACAGCCGGTTGGCCAGTTCCAGTACGTAGGGCTGTACCGCCTGGCCAGTGACTGCAACGGGTTCTGAGAGCTGGTCTGGCAATCGCAGTTCCCTGCCCATCATCAGGTAATTCGCGGTTTCTCCCGTGGCGGAGTGGGGAGTGCCCCGGAAAGCCCTCATTATCTGTGGCAGCAACAAGTCCCACTCTGTAGGCCCACGGCGCAGGAGCAAGGCTCTCAAGGAATCTCCCAGGCTCCGATTGTTTCGTTCTACAATACCATTCCCCTGGGGGTGGTATGGTGTAGTCTGTGTTTTGTCTACGTTCCATAGGCTACATAATTCTCCCATGAGTTTAGACTCAAATTGAGCCCCTTGGTCGGAGTGTAATTCCTCGGGTAGGCCAAAATAACAGAACACCCTTTCGTCCAGGGTTGTGGCTACCACCGGGGCAGTTGCATCCGGGATCGCTATTGCATCCTGCCATCTAGAGAAATGGTCGCTAATCACTAAGATCCACTTGTTCCCTCGGTTAGTCACTGGCATTGGTCCCACCAGGTCGACCGCTAGCTTCTGCCATGGTCGCCCGGCGTACAATCGGTGTCTGCTCCTAGTTGCGTGATTCCCGCCGGTTTTTGCCACTTGACAGATCTCACACGTCTTGATGAGTCGTCTCACGTCGGCATTCAGTCCCTGCCAATACCAATTGAGTAGTAATCTTTTTACAGTCTTGTGAACCCCCGCGTGGGCAAGCCTGTGCGTGTCCCACATTACCCGGCTCCGGTCCGCCCGAGGACATAGGGTACACCATCTGGGGTGGCCGTCCGTCGTTAGTCTGACCTCCAGGACGCCGTTTGGGGATAACCTCAGAGCCTCTCGTCCCTTGTGTAGGACCCGGAGCTCGTTACTCCCTGGAGTCAGCTCCTCCTCTGTTAGCTCTTGATCATTTTTTACTGCCCAGTACATCCTGGCCACGGCCTGTGTCCCTTCCATTTGGCTCTGTACCAGCTGTCGAAAATTTCGGTCTCCTGGTAGTTTAATCGCGGCCACGGCGTCGGACTCCCCTTCCAGCAATGCCTGTTTGCTAGGGCCCCCGTCTCGCTCCTCTATTCGGGTACACTGTCGACAGTCGTTTGGTCAGACCTGTCAACTCAGGCCGTCGGCATTCCCGTGCTTGACCCCTGATCGGTGCTCCAGTAAGTACGAGAACTCTGATAGAATCTCCAGCCACCGAGCTACTTGGGCCGACGGCTCCCTCCTCCTACACAGCCATCTCAGGGAGGCATGGTCCGTGCGGAGCACGAACTGTTGACCATACAAGTATGGCCGGAAGTGCTTGACGGCTTTTACTACTGCCAGGAGCTCTCGGCGCGTTACACAGTAATTTTGTTCGGCTGGGCTGAGGGTCTTGCTGTAGTATGCCACTACGGTCTCCCTGCCCCCCTGGTTCTGGGACAGGACGGCCCCCACTCCCACATTACTGGCATCGGTGTCCAGAGTGTATTGACTCTTTGGGTTGGGGTACCCCAGCACTGGTGCCGAGATCAGACCTTGTCGGAGGGTCTCGAATGCCTGCTGCTCTTCTTCTCCCCACCTCCACGGCTTCCCTTTGCTAGTCAAGATCGTGAGTGGCTTGGCAATAGTGGCGTAATCCCGCAGGTACTGTCGGTAGTACCCTGTGGTTCCCAGGAAGGCCTGCAGTTCTTTTATATTTCGAGGGGTTTGCCATTCGGCCACTGCTTTCACCTTTTCTGGGTCCGTGGACACTCCTTCCGGGCTCACCACATGGCCAAGGTACCTCAATTTCCTCTGGAGAAGCTCGCATTTAGAGGGCTTCAGTTTCAGCTGCGCGGCGGCGAGTCTCTGGAAGACCTCTCCCAAGCGGGCCAAATGGGTCTCGAAGTCTGGAGCAATTACGATGATGTCGTCCAAGTATAACAAGAGGGTTTTCCAATGGAGCCCGTGGAGTACAGACTCCATCAGTCTTTGGAAGGTGGCGGGGGCCGACGTCAATCCGAAGGGCAGTACCTTCCACTTCCACAGCCCGCTTCTCATGGCAAAGGCGGATTTCTCTTGAGCGTCCGGATCTAGCGGTACTTGCCAGTATCCACTGGTCAGATCCAATGTACTAAAAAATCGGCTTCCTGCCAGGGCGTCCAGGCTTTCATCAATCCTAGGGATGGGGTACGCATCCTGTTGGGTGAGCGCATTCAGCTGTCGATAATCAATACAAAATCTCCATACGCCATCCTTCTTCCTCACCATGACGACAGGGGAACTCCATGCCCCATTGGCAGGCTCGATCAAACCCTTTTCCAGTAATTCCTGTACTTGTTTGTCCGCTTCTGCCTCCTTGAGGGGTCCCAACCGGTGGGGGGGTTGTCTGATCGGCCTGGCACCTTCCATCAGGGGTATGCTGTGGGCGATTCGGTCAGTCCTTCCTACGTCGCCATCATACTTGCTGAACACGTCCTGGTATCTGGTCAGAAGATGGGCCAGGCTCTGCTTCTCTCCTTCGTGTCGGCATCCTGGGAGGGCCTGCCGATATAGCTCAACCAGGTGACCCGGGACGGCTTCCCCCGTCCTTACAGTGGCACACCCCACTCCTGATTCGTCGAAGCTCCCGTGTTACGGCCCAGACCAGAGATGCGTCTGTATGTCCTCTTCTTCCACAGCCGTGTATGAGCCAATGACGTGTCCGGCGCCCAACTCGATCGGTTGATGTCCGGGGTTCAGGCATCGTATGGTGACATCACCCCCCTCTCCAGGCCTGCTCAGGCTGCATGCCACGGGTATGTGTGGATCCGAACCCTCTATCAATCCCATCGGGACGTAATTTCGGGCGGAGATCTTCCCCGTCACTCTTACCTCCGACAAGGGAGGGATAATAACTTTTTTCCAGGCGTGAACGTTGGACACCATTATCCTCCCGTATTTGTCGGTGCAAGTAAGTTGCCTATTCCCTAGGGAAATGACGGGTCGGTCGAATTCAATCTGACACTTGTGTGAGATCAGGAAAGGCATACCCAGAATAGCGTCTTCGTTGATCTGGCTTACGAGGAAGTTCTCCTCTATGGCCACGTCCCTGATCCTTCCGGTTAGCCTTATCAGTCCATAAAACTGGAGCTTGCTACCATCTGCCATGAGTCCGTACCGGTCGTTCTCTTCTAACTGCACCCTCACTCGCTCCTGCATTTTGTCGAACACCTTTTTGGAGAGTAGGTTAGTGTTGCAGCCGGTGTCTATGAGGAACAGGAGGTCTTGCCTCTCTACCTTCCCCGGTAGGAAGTAGCTCGACCTATGGGGTTTTTCCAAGGCTCCAACCCTTGGCCACCCTTCCTCCGTTGCGGCGGTATCGAGCATCTCTTCCGATTTTTTCTTCCTCGGACGTCCCCTAGGCCTGTCCGGTGGTGGACTCTTTTCGAGCTGGTCCTCCAGGCTTTCCTCGGGAGTAGCTGGCCTTGTGCTCTCCCCGTACCGGCCTGTCGGACCCGACACCGGACTCGTGGGTTGGCCTAGATTCCCCCCTCGGAGATGGCCGCCTTGGGTCGGCCCCCGTCTCGGGGGTTCGGCTTCATTCCAGCCCCTGTCGTCTCTGGGTCTATGGTACTCCGGTCTCTGGAGATGCTCCGCCATTGCTGGGTCCTCGTTCCATCCTGATCCGGTTGATACGGATCTCCTGAACGGATCAGCGCCGGTGGGGCCATCTCTCTCTGACCTAACCTGCCTAGGCTTACGGCGGGGTTCCCTCTGGGTCGCAAGCTCCCTTCTTCCTGATCTGTACAGCGTTGGTCTCTCGAGAGCTTCAGTTACCCCTGAATCCGCTCTCTGTCCCGACCCTTGCTGTCCAGATCGCTCGGGGTGCTCGGCCCTAGGGGGACCTCCCTTCGGCCCTGGCCTCTCGGGTTCTCTGGTACGGCCATAAACTCTTCGTTTCTCATCCAGTCTCTGGATCTGGTGGAGGTACTGCCGCTGCGCCTGTTTGGCCGCCCGCGGTGAGTTTCGGGGGCTCGCCTCGCATCCCTCTTCCTCCTCGTCCAGTTCCCATAGACTTTGGTATGGGTTGTAGATGGGAATCGTTTCTACCGGGGGTCTCTTGACCGGTGCCGCCGTTTTAGTCGGATGCCGCCAACCCTCCGGATCAACTCCAGATTCCCTTCGACTTGTATTGTTACGTTGTCTGTGTTTTTCGTGTCCGGGTGCCCTTGTGCAGCCAGCAGGTAGACCTACTGCTGCGGGCCGTAGGCGTTTCCCTGGTCCTGCTTATAGGGTGTCCTCTGATTTGCCTGCTTCCGCGGACAACTTCTCCTCTGGTGGCCTTCCTGGTTGCACCCCCAGCATCTCGCCATTTCATTTTTCTTCGTCCCGCTTTCTGTAATAGACTGCGGTCGATGGATATACAATTTTAACTTGGCAACTTCTTTGGCTAGGTCCGTCACCGAGGTCAACAGCAGCTCGAGGGTATTCGGGGTAGTTCTAGCCACCACAATCGGCTCTTCGGGGCCCCGTCCTCCCTCGCCCTGTCCTGTCTCGTCTGGCTGGACTGCCCTGACGTCCGACCTGAAAGGTTGGGCTTGGTGAGACGCTATACTAGGTCGAACCTGTAAGTACTCATTCCCTGCTCTCACGGCTGCCTCCAACGTAGGAGTAGGCACCGCTAGCAGATGTCGCTGCAAATAAACATTGCCCAGCGTACCACAGAACGTGTCCACGGCCATCTCCTCTTTCAGGCGGTCTGACATTTCCCCAAACGCGATATCGGTCAGCTTCTCTATTTGGATGGCGTGCTCAAATAGTGTTGCTTGCTGGTCCTTTTTTAGGCCCTGCAGTTTGGCTCTGGCTTCTTTGGGTGTCAGTCCAAACCTGGCCCGGAGGTTGTTAAATACGCCGTGTATGGTCTGCCCGTGTCCACAGTCCTTAGCCTGCCCTCGCAGTCTCTCTCGGATGTGTAACAGTGCGGACCCTGGCCCCCAGTCATTTGCAACGGCTACATCGTTGAACTGCCGGATGAAGGCCTCTACGTCGCTATTCCCGTCATATTCTGGGGCTCTGAATGTTTCTCTTGGCGCAGGGGGTCCCTGCGTTCCTTGGTTGATGAGCAGTCTTTCCAAGACACCTGTCAGTCGCTCTAGACCTCCTAGTCCCTCCGTTCGGAGAGCTTCCGGTCTTTCCGCGCTGCGAGTCCGTCTGGTCATACCTGCGTCGTCTTTTTAGTCCCTGTTAGTCGTCCTGTTGTGGGTTAAGCAAATCTCACTGCTGCCACCAGTGTAAAGGATCTGACTCCGGTAGCCGAGTCAGCTTTACTTCCTAACAAGGGAGTCGCAACCTGGGCTACTGGCTGACCTTGTCCGAGGCCTGATTGACCTGCCTTGGCGGTCAAGTCAGTCCAAGACAAGAACCTAGTAGTCAGGCTTGCTCTGAAAACCAAGCCCCCGGCCTGCCTCTGGATCTCTATCTCAGGCTAGTCCGGATCCACTAATGGCTGGTCTTAAGACTGGATCTCTAGTGCCATGGCACACCCGATCGAGTCTAGATAAGGCCGTGGATCGCCTCCTAACCTTCTTAGAGTCACCCTGGCAGTTCCGTCTGTTGGTTGCACTGAGCCTGCTTGCACAATCGGTGAGCCAACCAGGCAGGCGTCAAAATAGAGGCAGTTCGTATGAGTATATAGCAGTTTATTATCGATATCTTTAATACAAGTATGCACGAGTATGAGTGGAATCAAGCACACCTTGCCTGTCTATCGCGCTGGCTTATATAGCCAGCGCCTATCGTTTAACTCCGCCTACTGATCTATTTATATCACAAAGGAAATGCCAGATACAACATGATGGTTATGTAACAAAAAGGCAGTTCAGTAATACAAGGGCAGTTCAGTGATACAGTTATATAATAATAAAAAGGCAGTTCAGTAATACAAGGGCAGTTCAGTGATACAGTTATATAATAATAAAAGGCAGTTCAAGCATGCAATAAGGGAAGTTCGAGAGGTTCGGTTAAATGATAGTGCGGATATAATATAAGTGCAGTAAATAGTACACAGGCATGTCCCGGTCCTCCACAATACTACAAGAAAATTTTCAAATATTTTTAGCCTGGTTTACCCTGTGAGCTGATGTTGCCTGCGCACATTTTACAACACAACTAAAATTAGAAACTTGTCATTTTATGCAAATTAATTTAATTTTTTTTAAATGCTGTCAAAAAATTTAGTGCAGATCAATTGTTTTTGATTTGCGTGGTCTGTAATTAGAATATTAAAAGACTACATGCAGAAATAATGGTACTAAGATGTATACCAATAAAACATTGATATTTTAGTTTCCAAGAAAAATTCCAAAACATCATATTTTGGCAATATTAGGTCTAGGATAAGTATGGAACTAGGTGCAGTTTGTTCATACTAAAATAGGTCAGCAATAGTGCGTAACATTACATAGATTTAATGCAAGCTGTTACAATATACATTGTACATGTGTCTGCTAGATTTCTTTTGCCAACTCCTTCCTTTGTGTAAATTTTATTTTTACTTAGTAAAGAAACTTAGCTGAGTTCTACAGCAGTTTGTACAAAATTATTATTTAAAATTTATGTAACTCCTGCTAGTTTTTAATACGCAATATAAACTCTTTGTTCTGTTTTGGTTAAGCTGACATCTACTGCCAAAATGACCAGTCACTGAAAAGTTGATCAACGTTCTTATACATTTTGCTGGTTTGAAATGTCTAAAACTGCATAGAAAATTTTATCTGGTAAATATTATTAATTTATTGTATTGTTTAGAATGCTAGTGTTTATGCAAATCAAAGCCGACTTTGTGTGAGCCAATGTTTTTTGCAAAAACGTAAGGTATCTAGAACTGCATTCCTGTTCCTCAATCTTCATCTTCATTACTTTTTATAGAATGCGGGTTTTTCCAGCAGAAAATACGGTTGAATTACTGCACACTGGAAATCTAAGTTTTATCAGAAGCATTTACTGCACTCCAATCAGTCATGCTTTTGATGGGAATTAGCGCAACATGATGTTAGGCTGGTGTGTTTTAGAATTCGGGTCAGAAAATGAGCTGAAATAACTAATTTATCATTTTTATTGTTACATATTATAGTATTGTATATTATATAGTATACTAATGTTATGTATTATTATAATTATTTATCAACTGTATTGCTTCTGAGCAATGCTGCTCCTGATGATTGGCAAGCAGTAACATGAGCAGTGTTGAGACTAGTCTGATCTCAGCAGCCTTATTGCTTTATGCTAACTTCGCCTTCTGACAATTGGCGAGCGCTCTTGAAGGTAGCTTGACAGATTATCATCATTAGTCTTGGCAGGTGGTAATGCCTGAGGCAACAACATTCGTTGAATAGTGCTGAGCATTTCAACCAGTAGTGTGAATGCTAGAGAGGCTTGCAGCTTCGGCCAAAGCACTGAGTATTTTGCTGAGGTGCTGGAAAGAATGTTACTGGTAACTGGGCTCTGGCCCTGGATAACCAAATTAAGTCACCACACTACTCAAATGCAAGTGATGCTGAGTGTTTCAGCTGCAGACTCTATAAAGAAACTGGGCAGACGGCAGGACCGAGGTTGCCAGTTTACTACTGTTTCAAAAGGCTCTGCAAAAAGAGGCAGAGACTAGAGGGCAGGCTGACTGCGTTGACATGGTCTTTGAAGCTCTTTGAGCAGGGCTTCGCTTCCTTACCAGGCAAAATTGGTGTAAGTTGAATACTTTTGGGTAGATCGCAGGCACTTCTAATCACTTGTCAGATAGAGCGTTTGATCTAGAATGGGGCATTTCAAGACTTTCTTGCACCTTACAAAGCAGAAATATCCAAAGAACCGCTTTGTAAACCATGTGGGCTTACTGCATCATTTTCAAAGCTGTATGCCATTTAAATGCTGCTAAGTATATATATATAGCAGCATCTACCGTATTACCAACAGTCACACTGACAAAGACTGTTCAAGCTAGGATGAAATTCCTTGAGGAGGGAAAGCCCGAGAGACGCCTAGCAGAGGATGTTCAAGATTTGGAGGAGTTCTCCAAAGTACGAACTGCATTAATCCAAGGTCAGACTGCTATTCATCTGACATTGCTTCAGGCACAGTTCACTCGACAGGTTCAACAAATGCAGCAGAAGAAGGGTTAGCCCCAGGAAGCCACCAAAGAAACCTTCCCCAATCCTGTAGTGATGGGAGCCAGAAACAATATTGCTGATATTGTCCCTATTAGAATCCTCAGCACAAGAAAATATAGCAATAGGTCACAATAGTAGTGTCGGCTATGTGTTGTACCAATATCAATATCTTCTCAGTCAAAAAGAGTCAACCGCTGCTGCGCTGAGATTTTGTTAGGCCATTACTTGTTAGAGCCAGCCTAACAAGTAACTGGCTGGAGACGACACCCTACCAAGATGAACTTGAGCTCGAAAGAGCCTGAGAAAGATTGAAGTGCTAAATTGGAGAATGTCTGCACCCATTACACAGGCCAACTTGCCTGTCGTGGAAACTCCAGTAATGACGGTCAGGAACTACTAAAATACTGTTGAAAAACTTGAAAACGAGTCAAACATTGCAACATGTTCAGGGTCAAGCAGAGCTCGAACCATCTGTGTTGCTAAGCGTGTGCTTAGGGATCGGCTTGAAAAACTCTAGCTTGCCCAACTTGCCTTACAAATCTGAAAGCAACAGCTTGGTGCGAACTTTGAAGCCTGCCTTAATGGCAGCAGGATAGCCTCACAGAATGCCCATCAGTCAGATTTTGTGACCACTTCAGTAAGTTTCTTCAGCAAATACAGAATTTTTTATGCCCTAAGAAATTGCTTTGCAGGGCAAAGGTACCTGTAGGGCTGGTCCAACACTTGTGCTCAAAGCGATTCGGGCACAAGTGCCAGACCCACTCAACTCGACCCTTAACTTATTATCCGGGAAGTTGGAGGAAGTTCTTTCTAGTATGGAATACTAACTTGCTGAACAAGCAAGTGTTTGGCAAAGTTTCTTCAGGGTATGACAGACTTGTTGGAGAAAGGTGACAGCCAGAGTATCATGGCAGATGAGAGTCGGCTACCATTATGGAAAGTTGTGTGAATTCTCATACAGCTCCGGGATGTTGAGCCCTAGGAGGTCATTGTGATGATCCATATTAGCAAGCAACATTGTGGTAATGACATTCCTGGTTGCCCATTAGGTGGCATGCCTTGGAACTCCAACAGGAAGTAAATTTCAAAGATGGTCACCTTTAACGTGCATACACAGACATGTCCAGCTAGTGCTCAGTATAGTTTAGAAGGTGGGCGGACCTGTTGGTACAAATTCAAATCAAGATGACCATTCAATATCGGGGACCAGCAAAAACTACTGCGGGTTGAGAGCGATCAAAAGCTGCTTGGTCGAGCTACATTCAGCTACTAGCTTGAACCAGCTGAGTTCAAAGTGAAGCAGAGTGAAGCAGTGTGTCAACTTTGTGGACCAGCACCTGCACCTCCTAACTGCCATCACAGTTGGTACTTATACGAAAGCGGAGGGAAGGAAATATTGGGTGAAGAGACAAGAAAAGGTGGAGCCTAATTCGAAGCAGTCAATATATAAAGAGCTAGCCAAGATCGTTTCAGTAGAGTTTGAAAAAACTATCTGTATGATTGTTCAATTGTATATTGCACTTAACTTCATGAACTCATAAATATTTGCTGTTTATTTCTGCCTGGTAGAAAATAAAGGAGCGGGCAGCTCACTTCACATACCTTTAAGTATTTTGTTAATAAATGTGCTTATTTTCTAAAGTTACCAGAGTTGCAGAGGTAAAACTTTGTGACTTAAGGATAATAATGCCTTGAGATCTATTGTAGCACAAAGAAATAGGTTATTATACATGTAACAGGCAAGTTTTATCACTGAAATGTATTTCATGTTGGTTTTGCAAATTAACAAAAGATTATAATTCTGGAGTTTAACTAAAATAACTATTTATACTATGAAGAGTTTCTCGCTTTTTATGGTTTGAAAATGGTTGCTCTGGTTTAGCCACCACAAACTAGTCTCACTTAAATATTTAGAGGTCAGAAAACCTTTTTAGCTTTCGAAAGAAAATTATTTAATTTCATGCTATGATATTCTTGTTACAAGGCAGGCTGTGTGACTTCATGGTCTCATCTCTGTAATGATTAATGACAGAATTTGTAGATGAGAATAAAAATGTGTCTGTCTTAATTTGCAACACTTGCAGTAAGAATATTTAATCTATTGAATCTTTTTTTATGAAATTTAGGGATAGCCTTTGCTTATTTTAAATTTGTGATTGTTTTGACTTGAAAGCTTTCATTCTAATATATTTTTACTGTCATTATTCATTCACAAGCAGTTCATTTTGTGTGTATCTGAGAGATTATATAGCTGGTCAATATTTTGCTGTAAACAAGTGGCACTTGATTTTACAATCAGCAACATGCTGTGTGCTGCCATATTTTAAGCTTCTTATGTCTAGCATATCTCACATCTTAACAGCTCATTTCTTATGATTATGATACACCTATGTAGTATTTGTTTTTATAATCTTAGGAGAAGAAAAATCCTGGTTGTTTCCAAACAATGGGTTCACACAGCATTACCTTGTCTACAAGCCATGGAGAACATATTTCAAACCATTCACTTGTGAAGCAAGGATCTGTAGAATTTGCAAACCTCGTTGCTGGAAAGAACTACAGTATTCTAGTGAAAACCAACATAGATCAAGGATTCATGAAATCTTTCTCTCTCACTACTTGCGAAACTGGTAAGATTCGAAATTACAATTTTTATTAGTGCAAGCTCAATAATAATGCTAGTTAAATGTATGCATTTGGACAGATTGAACGAAAAATGTTTAACCTTTTAGTATCTGCTTAACTGCTTTTTTGTACAATAATGATGATGCTTGAAGTGTTTGGATGTTTATACGGTAGCAGTGCATTGTAACGCTAATGCAATAATGGTAGGGCTGGCTTTGCAATAATTATAGCAGAATAAATATTAAAAATATGATCTATGTAAAAATCTCAATTTTTATCGGTCTTTCATTTGTTGTTCAAATCACACATCTACTCACAGCATGTGTAATCCCACGGCTAAGTCATCGTTTCCCTTCCCATTGCTTTCACCTTGTACTGGGTCGCCCTTATGCGATTGAACAAAATAAATGTCAACTTTTTATTATCGATTAACATTAGTTTAGTGTGTTTGCTTTTTTTAAATATTAAAAAATATACCTATAGATTTTTACCATTATCTTTTCTTTGCAATTGAAATTTTCAAATGTAAGCTTTTTATTTCAAATGTAACCTTTCGATTTCAAATGTGTTTCTAGACTGATGTTTCCCATTTTAGTAAGTCTGTAAAAGTTTGACACTATTTTTGTGGTCTACTGTTTTATCTATTATCAAAAGCAGAAAGTGTCACTACATCTTCTCTCTATTTGATCAAACAAGTTATCAGACGAAGAAAGTCTACTAGCATATTTTTAATATTTTACAAATATCAAAAGGTACCAGTATAATAATTGTTCATAAAAAACCTTAAGTAGGATGAGCTTCTTCCACAACAGCAATATTTTTATACACACGTTTTTATGTATTCATTGTTTACTTTTATCTTAATTCACTTGAGCTGAAAACAAACACTGTTCTCATAATATGAGGTTTCAAAGTTTAAATGGTAAATGTAGTATATGTTCAATAAACTTAGGTTTTCTGTGAAAAATACCTATTTATTTCCTATCAATCTAATTCTTGAATACAGTGAGCTTTTGCTGCAATAGTAACCTTTTTATGCACACACTTATATGTACTTACTGTTTGGTTTTCTTATTTAAACTGCACCACAACACGTTTTTTGTGATATGAACTGTAAAATTTGGAATGGTAAATGTTATATAGGTTATATAGAAACATATATAGGCTGCGGAAATTTTGTTTTATTTCATCCAAATGCTGAGCATTTTAGTAGTATCGGTGTATATTCTGGTTGTGTTTGTCTAAATTGTGATGGTGCTATTATGGAATTGAAATGTATTTTTCTAGTTACAGGAAGTATTGTGATTAAAGAGATACTTTTTCTTTGTGATGAACTATATTTAACATAATTCAGAAAAAAAAACAATAGAAAGTGGATTTGTAGTCAAAAGTAACAGCAATTTATGGCTTACACAATGTAAAGGTAGAAATTTGACGTATAATTACAACACCACTCTAAAAAAGCTGGTTGAGTTTTAATCAGATCTACTAAACAAATTGTTTGTTTCATATTTCAATAATGATTACTACAGTTCATATAAAAGTGTGACGGCAAATAAAACATAAAACTAGTTTTTTGAGTCTATAGAAATAAACACTTTAAGGTAATTTTATAGCAAAAAAACATTAATAAGAAACTGGATAAAAATATCATTAAACCAAAGTATGGGTAGTTTATCGCACAAGTGATTTTAGTTTTAATAATAAATCTACCAATTACACAATACAAATTGTAAAATAAGTATCAGTTTGGTTGGCAAATTTTACCACTGAACCAATCGTTCCATGTTGATTTAATTGACAATAAATTGCTAAATTTATTCTATTACAGTAGTTTGAAAAGTAACTGTATGAAATGTGTTGAATCCCTGAAACTGTTTTAGAAATTATTTATAAAAGCTTATTATGTAAGCTTACAAAAAGATTTTTCTAAAATCGTCCCCAGAAAGTGAGCAGCCTATTTCTCAAACTACAAGAAAGTTTATCCTGCTGTGTAAAGGTCTATATGGCATAATTTAAGTCCTAACACTAGCCTGCTGTTTGTGCTCAAGCTCACAATTATGTTTATTATGTTGGGCAAAATATTTATTTTAGTGAACATTTTTATTATTATTCTAACATAACCTTAAAGATGAACTTGCGAAAACTTCAGCAAATTGTATCAGAAATAATCAATTTTTTTATCACTTGCAATTGTATTTCGTCTTTTGGGGTGCTTTGACTGCCAGGATGTTTCACAATTAAAACCAACAAAATTTGATGTCATTAGGTGCTATTGTTGTTATAGCCGATATCGGCTGTTGCATTACACGTCTGTATTCTGTCATTTTTTGCCATTATAGACGCCATATTTGCATTTTTGCAAAATCCAAGCGTTTTAACTGCGGTTATTTTTTGTCAATTTTAATCTTAAAACATTCTATCAGTTGAATCGCCTCAAGCATAAAATAATTACCATTGATTTAAGAACACTGATACTGCCTGGAAAATCTACTAAAATTTTGTGAAAGTTCATTTTGAATATGGCCGTAACAAATTCTATTATGACAACTAGATTAGACCTGGTCCAAAGTTCAAAGTTTTCAACACTTAATTATACTGTACTATACATTAGTGCCTGCTGATGGACCTATACTCGTCATGAACTCTACATCAACTTGTGTCTACCTTCATATCAAAAGTCCAAGACACCCAAATGGAGTTATCACGGAATATCAGGTAATCCATCATCATATAACATATATTTGTAATCATACATTTTTAATTTTGTATTGTTACGTTCTTTGTGGAAATTTCTCTTATTTACTAATGAGTCCTGTTTGGTTTTGTCGTCTAATACAGACAACATTTGTGAAACACAAAAAAACATTGATGGTACATGTATTTTGCATTGTAAAAGGGTTTATCATACTTATTCACGCAGAATTATTCTCAAATAAGATAAACAATTTTTTGTTTTGAGACAGGAAATATACAGTTTTATGCCCAAAAAATGTCTACAGTAAATATATGCATTTCATATCAGGCATAAGAACCAGTTTGATAATACACATTTGTAACTTTATATCTTCAGTACTGGTGCTCAGAAGTTGGATCAAAACTTAAAGGTGTTATTCCAGTAACGAGTCTTGACATAACCAAAGGATTTATACCGGAAGTATGTCAATTCTCTCCAACACAACAAATCATCTGTGAAGTACGAGCGCTCAACAAAGCAGGACTCAGCCCTCTTTCTGTTATGAAAAAATACACTGAAGCCTCAGGTAATATTGAAGCTTCGAACACTATTCAAGGGAATTAGGTTACCTTTGAGAAAAGAATGCACAGTAGTCATCCTTTGCTACCTATTTCTACTTTTTTGTGTTTTATATGCGTGAATGAAAGGTTTTACAGATCAGTTATTTGCATGTATAAATGCGTCAAAAACATTAACAATAAATTTACTTATTTTCTAAAGCTTTGTATTCCAACAAAATTTTGGAGAGAAATTATTCAAACTGTTATTTTTGTGAGTGAATTGTCTAACAATTTTCACAAAAATTATAGCTAAAGCATTTTTTCTTAATTAATTGAAAGACATTTGATCTATTGACAGCACTTTTTAATATTTATTTAGAAAACCTACATGAATATTTGCTTTTCAATGAGAATGCACCTGGGTGTTGTGACAACATGTAAAGAAATCATTTGCATTATTTATATTTTTACTTTCAAGTATTACATGTTCCTTGTAATAAAATTTTTATGTTTTTTTACTATTGGGCTAAGATTAGCATATATCTGTATACCTACAGTATTCACTGTATATCACTGTTTATGTTTCTCAAAGTTTGTTATCTGTTTGCAGTATGTGCAGCTATAGCTATTAAAATTTTGGAATTAAACTTCCGCAATTGCCGAACTTGAACCCATGAAGATTGCGTCCACCATTTGATAATCCAGCGCTTTAACCACGAGACAACGGACTCTCTTACAATCACTCACTCTTACTACATAACGTATGCATCATTTTCCGTTTTCACCCCAAAATCAGGTATTAATTGAACCTCTATAAACTTTTTTTGCTGTATGAAACGAGATACTTTTTGTCCTCGCTGTATTAAAGCTTTTTTTTGGCAAAACGACATCAACAATGTGTTTTCTCAAAATTGAAATTTGGCGATTGAATTCTATTTTAACTTTATGAAACACGATGCCTTTTTGCATTGTTGTAAACTTCTATTTCCGGCTTTTTGTATGATTCAATTGCTAAATCCCTCTGAAAGTCAATACTTTTCACTTGGATAATAGTATTATCTTGACTATAAAGAGCCTCTACATTCTCTCACTGTTTGGTCAGACAATAGCACTACAATATTTCATTTGTAAACTTGTATCAGTATCGACAGATACCAGTATCATCGTACTCAGAGTTTTGATGGATAGCTGCTGGTGGAGCATTAACCTTTATATACACACACAATTTTTATGCAGGAAATGTTATTCAACATAATCATACATTTTATTTTGTTCTCTGTATATATTAATTGCATCATTACCGAACCAACTTTTATTGTAATTGTAGCAAAACAGACTTCAGCTATTACTTGTTAATTATTTCACATTTACATTTAAAACCTTTCATAGTCGTTTTATTTTATTATTTTTATTTGACCGGCACAAAATATTTTCCTCATGATATGAAGTTTAAAAGTTGATTGTCAAAGTTGGAAAACCTTTCCAGTTGTTTTTATTTTCTCTCTTAATTTATTTCAATTACACAAAACACTCTTCTCATGATATGTAATTTGAAAGTTAGAATGGCGAATGTTGTAATACGCTAAATAAAAATCCATTTTCAGTCCAACTAATTTTTATTATGCTAGCAACGCCGGGTTGTACAGCTAGTGTTAAATAAAAATAAGTTTTATGTGCATAGACTTTTATTGCTGGGGCAATGTCGGACATTTAACTAGTATATATATATAGGTCTCAAAGTCTGTCTGCATGTAGCTCAGTATGTCCAGCTATAGCTAGTAAAATGTTGGAATAAAGGATCCGTAGGCAAAAGGTTTGACTATGGAACCTTCCGTTCATCAAGCAAACGCCTTACCAATATGTCTACGCAAAGTTGATGTTTTCACTGTGTGATATATTTCGCTATGTGGGTGAAAATATACTTCTGCTCTTCGTTACAGCACAACATAATTTATGCTTGCTCTTGCATGAAAGCAAGTAGTTAGATCTTATTAGTAAGCTTACTCTAAGTACCCATTTGTAAATTGCCGAGCTAATTTGAACTGGCAGGCAACTGCATTACCTCTCATTGTTTGTAAGCTGATTTTCAATAATTATGCAAAGGCTGCATTCCGCAAGTCCTTAAATAATCTGAAAGGTGTAACCCAGATGTCTTCTTTATAATATGCCTCCGTATTTTATTAAAGTGTCACTCATTAAGCCAATAAAGCTATTACCAGCTGATGAAGAAGCACCTGGCTCAGTTTTGATTGAGATCTTCCCAGTCATGTTAGAGGATTCAACTCTAGTGATAAGGTAGGTGACATTAACTTTGTATATTGTCTTATTACGGGTCATAAAAATTTGCTTTGGTGCTTATATAGTTTTATGCAAAAACTCGTTGTCAGTTTTATCAAACACTAACTACGCATTTGAATATATGTTAAACCTTTTTTGAACATAGAATCATTCTGGCATGTGAGAATACTTGTCTGTCTTTCTTTGTCCGTCTTCAAAATTAAATCAGCATCTCATCAATTTTTATGCTTTCTCTTTTCTTAGAGACGCATTGCTTGTTTTAGGAAATGTATATACGCATACCTTACATTAAGTTTCTTTGATTACAACCAAAAAAACAATTTATTTCTGGCCAATTATTTTGATTAGGAACATTTTTTTTGTTCTATTAAAAAGTTTGCTTGCAATATTTATCAACTTGTAATGAAGTGCAAACCTTTCTGAAGGTCTTCATCTAAATTGGTTTACATATTATAGCTCTTACCTAGTACTTGTGAAAAAACGCACAAGTAGCCCAGAGTCAGACATTTCTGCAAAAGAAAGTTGGACTAAGGTTGCAAGACTAGTGAGCAACTTGATAACAGATGATGGGTACACCTTTTACATCGGAGACGGGAGTGATTATGGTGAATATGTAAACCATCCTCTAGATCCTGGGACATCTTACTCAGTAAAGATTGCTATGACTATTCAACTAAGAGAGGTTATATCAGTTTCTCTAATTGCTATGATAATGAAAGTCTGTTTTCAAATGGTATTCATCAAAACAAAGAGCTTGATATTTCACCTTTTTTTCTGAGAATAAACTTAATAAAGTGTACTTAATAGTACCTATGTTAGAAAAGTAATGTTCGTTTAACCGTATAACATTTTTTCGTTTTTTATGTGCTACCATTTGTTATTACTGTTCACATACCTAAAATTATGAATAATTATCAGTTGCCTTCTTGTAAACACTGTTTGTGAAAATTTGTTTAAAATAGATAGCATTATATTGTAAGTGGCTGTTTATTAACTGGACTGTGGCGTATGTTAGCATGGTACATTCAAAGTACCCAGGTTCTGAGTTGATAATAAATATAAATACATCATATTTGTCTTAGTAGAAGCATAGAATTTTAAATAACTAGTTTTAGTTGGTTATAAACATCTATTAGATCTACTGAGTTACATAACAATGCTTAAAATCAGTTGACCTTTTTTTCTGCCCTATCAAAAAATCATAACAGATAATTTAGACATTAGTTTACGTTTTAAGCAAAAATTATATTTAAAAAAAACTGCATAATTATCTTACAAGTTATTAGAGTTGGTATGCATAATTTATTCATTGCTAAGAGTTGAGCTTAATAATTACTTCATAAATTTTTATTGTAGGCAAACACAAGTATTTACCAAGAAACTAATCAAAAAAGAGATTTCACAGGTAAGACTTATTGTACAGACAATAGAAGTCTAATAATGTTTACAGATTTTATTAAAAATTGAAATTGCAAGTTCGTAATAGTATTCGTAAGTTTTACCTATTAGTAGCAACTTGTTCTAGTCTACACCCATATTCCACATCAGCCATTCTACCATCACTTACTTTGCAGAAGAGTATAACTCCTAAACCTAAATCAATGACAAAAAATTTACATACATCATGTGCTATTTTCATAATAACAGCAAACTATTGTGATAATAAAGCAAATACTTAGTAGTGGCTTCCTTATTTTGAAGAACATATTTTCATCGATCAAATTTGCTTTTACTGATTAAGGAATTCTTATTATATTTTGAGCATTTAATGCTTAACTATTTATGAATAGGCTATTAACCAACCTTGATTTTTATTTCATGCATACTGAAGTTAAATCTTATAAATAATACTATAAAATAATATCAGAAAAATTGGCAGTACTCCTAAAAACTGTCATTACTTTTGAAACTTTCAAATTTTCTGTATACCAATAAAATTATTTAACAGCTTAATTAAGTTGATAAACATTGTTCACCTATTTGACCAAACTAAACCAATAAATAAATTTTCAGTTGTTTTTGTTGGAAATATTTAGAATTTTTTCATGAGTAATTTTATAAATGCATAAATTTGTTTTGCATTCTTAATAAGGTGCACTCCTAAAATAAGCCGCCTAGAGACACGGAAATTCCCTTTGTTTATAGCACCTTTGAAGTATTGTGAGCCTGCTCAGGCTATTGAGAATACTATTCATGATAGTAACAGCAGAAGGAGTATAGGAGAGACTATCGTATATGCTTGCATGGATGGTTACTTCAAGACTGGAGGAAACACAGTTCTTACATGTTCTTTATCTAGGGACTACAATACTACTTGGACAGGGAGTAGTATAATCTGTACCAAAGTATCAGGTTTGTTAAACAGTGTTTTGGTTAGTGAGAAACAGCTGATCGTAAAAGTACATGCAGTTTAGAATTTACTAAATAATAAATGTTTAGTACATGTAAGAAAACCAATAAAATGTAAGTTTTATCATCTGCAAAAATTGAACTACTTGTTGAATAGCTCTGCTGAAAATGATGAGTTGCTTGAAAATGCTTTTTAAAGAACAAATTCTATTGATCTTCACTGCACCATGGACATAATATTTTGACTACTCAGTCAGTTGGCTGCAACTCAATGTACATTCTTATGAATAAATAGCCTCAATGTTATGCCTCAGTGTCAGAACTGATAGTGTCAGAAATATTGGAATTTATATGGGGCATGGTCATTTTAAAAGTGGAAAACCAAATGAGATTCAGAGTGACACAAGATCAGCTATTGTGTAGTGTCTTATGATTCAGCATTTGATTTTGGCATTGAATGGTACTTACTGTTGTAGCATTTACGGAAACTTCTATCATGGCTGAAAAGAGTTCTTGTGAAGAACAAACTAAACGCAGACTAAGTATTTTTATTAATCTTGCTGCGGCGTGAACTGTTTT
The DNA here is from genome assembly GCF_963576615.1 of Watersipora subatra. Taxonomy (NCBI): domain Eukaryota; kingdom Metazoa; phylum Bryozoa; class Gymnolaemata; order Cheilostomatida; family Watersiporidae; genus Watersipora; species Watersipora subatra. The sequence continues at coordinate 9,824,856 of NC_088714.1, forward strand.
TAAACAAACTATAAGCAAAGTAGGACAGACTTTGGTAACAGGCCTGTCTTCTATGTTTATACTCACAGTCTATACTCTCTATGTAGAATATACTATGAAGAATCTGCCAAAATGGTGGCAGCACTTTGTTTATTTATGTCATTGAGATTGTTATGGCATTTACCTTTGCCACATAAAAAGAAAAATCTGTATCTTTACAAGATGGTTTTATAATGTTGTCACTTTTTCTTGGGAAAAGTCTCCCAAAAACTACTGAAAATGATGCAATATTTTTTTTAATTCAATAAAATTGGTATTATATTAACATACCTAGTTTGAAATGAATTTTCTTTCTACTAACAAATTTATTTCTACATAAACTTTTATTTACATATGCACTACTAGAACTGTCAATATATGAAATGCTTAAAAGCATTCCTTTTAGCAGAGTCCAGCGCCGCAGCTTTTACAGCGTGTTGAAATACCTGCTCCTTTGTAGCCCGCCAACTCAACTTTTGCCATAAACACCACAGGCTTTACATTTTTGTATGAGGCTTTTTCACAAAAATGCTTAGCTGGATAACCAGACTGCATGTTTTCAAAGCCTGGTCGACCCACATAGTGTCAAGTTTTTTGGTGACCACTGAACAGGCCTTCCATTACCTGTAAGAAAAGGTTTCCAATAATTCTGTAACATTGGGATTTAGCTTATACAAAATGTATGCATTTTTCATTGTTATTTCAAGGCGATTGAACAATATTTTCTTCCAAAATTTCTTGGTTCTTGGTTCAGCAGCACAGGTTTTTGGTGATTCAATTTAGCGTTGTAATTCACCACTGTAGCTGGTCAAGTTTAGACTTGACAGTTCCAAAGCACATTTTTGCAAGACTTTGCCACAACATGTGTAGATAGCAGGTGTACTTGCACCCGGTCAACCTACAAAATTGCCAAGATCTGGCAATTTTCCTTTACTCTCAATTCCCCTCTAATTGACAGCTTGTCATTGATGCAGTTAGACAAACTTCAGCCACTTGTGAGTGCTTTGATAGTCACATATATTTGCTTTTTGAACATTTATTCACAGAGAACTTGGCTAGTGTAATAGCTATGAACTACCAAATAGTGGTTTTTGCCGCTTGCTTTTTAAAAGTTTATCAAAGACATTGAATGGCTGCCCTCTGTTGGATACTTTGAGGTCTTAAATATAATAAAAAATATTGTGCACATATCAAGTCTTTGAGTCAACAAGATTGTACTTCTTTGGGCACAAATGCTGATGTTTTATTCCGTTGTAGTTTTTTTTTCTGCTGATGTAGTTGATTGGGCAGTGACAGCATTTAAAACCTAAGGTTGTTTCATTTTTTGAGATTGCTTTGGAGAGATTACCTTGTTGCCACCTAGCAATCAAACGTTCTAGACCGTTCCTGTCTTCTATTGAGGATCATAACTTCTGCTCAAACGTAAGGCTCACTATAGCCCTCCAAAACATGAAAAAATTGAGCATGTGGTTGAAAGTGTCCTGTTTCATTGTCTCTCAAAAACTGGGTATTTTGGCTTGTGATACTTTTCATCAAAAAAAGCTGAATTATTTTAAGCTATTCACAATCCCTTGTTTAAACACACTCAAATGAAAGACCTTAGTCGCTCCACTGTAGCATTCTCTCATAAATTTAATTTAACTGTGCTTGAAGAATTCCCACCTTTGCAAAAGTTTACTCATAATACTTATTAGTTTTTGCTACAATGAACTTTCTCAAAGTACTTCCACAAATTACTTTCACAAATTACTTCTACCTTGCTTAGGTGGAGGAAAAAGTAATAAAAGTAATTCAGGGATAAAGTATCAGCAGGTGGTGTGAACTTAGGCCAAGTGTGAGAAAAGAAACTGTGCGGGGATAGAGGCTTATCACCATCTGAGTCAGTAATAAAATTTCAATCATTAAAAGTCTGTGTCGTTACATTAATTTTATTTTCTGTTTCCTCTATGTTAAATTTGAGTGTATTTGAGCAAACAGCACTGGTGTTACTTGATATGGAGTTGCTGCTAAAAGGCACTCTTCTACTATTCTCAATGGCATGAGCAGATATAGCATCGCCATCGCTCGAGCTACCATCTTCATAAATTTTTTTTGTAGATTCCAAGCTTTCAGAGTTTAAATTCCTACTATCATCTGAATTATGATCATTCTGATTGGTAAAAAGACAACAATCGGCGCCGGCACTAAGTAAATCTTAATTTTTTTATCTTGAAAGCCGAGCCTCATTTTGAATAGTTTTTCCAACCTTATTCATTTTTTTCCTCCAAAGAATCATGGTTTTGTATTTCTTTATTGTGTAGCGTAAAGCGACTCCCCTCATATAATATTTTTATATCATAATTCATAGACTGATCTCTTGCGGATCATGTTTAGAATTTACAAACATTTATTTCCTTGTTTATTGATACTGGGCAACAGGTTTATACACGTCTATTAAAACTTGCAGAAAATTTTCTTCTCAACAGAATCGATAAACAACGTTTTGATTGTTTTCCTTGCAAAAGAGTTAAATATAGGCCGCTGACAGAACTAAAATCTATTATGCTTGAAGGGCTGTGAAAACTGAGTTCTTTTTATTTTTTTTTAAATTTTAATATGAGTTTGAAAGTTTCTGTCCATGGAACTAACTTTTGTTCAGTTTATCGCTGTCATCAGGTAAAATAAGGTCACTGAAATATGTCATCAGGTAAAATAAGGTCATTGAAATATGTCATCAGGTAAAATAAGGTCACTGAAATATTTCATCAGGTAAAATAAGGTCACTGAAATATGTTTTTCTATATTGTCTTCTAAACCTGAAAATAAGACACAGTTTGTAGATTGATCACTTACTTTTCTAGGCAGACTCATTGTTAAGGCCTAGGAAGGCATCAGGCAGCATATATAATTGTCTAGATTTCCTGAATTCACTAGTCTATTTAGAACATCTGTATGAGCAATTGTAAAGGATCGCGAGCGACACTTCACCTAACCACACCGGAATTTCCAGCAACCTGGAGCAAACTACAAATACATTTGTAACTCAAAATTTTACTACCATGTAGTGCTTCTATTTTCCTTGCTATGCTGGCCACACAGACATTCTTTCACTGGTCACCCACTTATGTTTACTTCTCTGCAACTTATTGCCGCTGTCAGCAAGGAATCATACTGAGCCATATGTAACTTGGATCTCAGTTAGTCGTGTTTTGAGATCTTTTTGGAACATCATATTCTGCCTACACAATCTTGACCCTGTCTGTTTCATAAACATTCACCAGGTCTTTACAAGCTTGAAGCAAAAAGAAGAATGCTTTTTGATTCCTTTGTGTATATATACTTAGGAACTTTAATAAGCTGAGAAAGCTACATAATCCTGCAAGCCGGTGTGAGAGTATTTGCTTTCTAAAGCCTAGCTGGCTTCCTTAGCCTAAGTTTTTGTAACATAGTCACGAAAGCAAAAGATGCCTGCCTATACAACATGCCCGTTTTTTTCTTTCAAGCTTGAACGTAGGCACTGCAAGAATTGGGGTTCAAACATAGCTTTTAACACCAATTATTTTAAGAAGCAACAAGCTTCAAACACGGCGTCTGACATGCATGTGACATCATCAGGATCTTGACAACGTGTTAAATGGGAACTTAGCAACTGTACATGATCATGAGGGCACTCTGTGAACCAGGTGGTAACCCGTACTGAAATCAAAAGTGGCCTCACTTGTATGGGATGAGTCATCCTCTCCCATACTTACTCTCCGGGTCATAGTAGCTCTCGCCAACCTAACTTGTCATTTTCAGCTCTAGCATGCAAGTCCCAAGTGCATACCTGTCAATGTCTTTACCTGTTTCCATGCCTTGACTAAACATCGGGGTCAGCCTTTTTTACCAACATCATCAAATCATTTGAATCATACAGAGCTTGGATCATATACTCCTCCTAACAGCCTGGGTCATCCTGTAGCAGGGCCTCATGCTCCTTCATTGCTTTAGCCCAAAAAGTCTTTTGCTGGAGCTAGCCTTGCGGGTAGTACAAGCTGCTGTCAAAACAGCATCCTCTGCACCTGCCTGTTTTTTAGGTGTTAGGAACCTTCTCACTGACAGTCAACTGGTTTTCTGTAGTTAGTTGTGACTGAGCCTTACTAACCTCTTGGCTAGAAACATGTTACTGATGACACAGTCATCTCTGCACCTCCCTGTTGTAAATTGTGAGCAGCCAAGTGGGTCTCCTTTCCAGATATACAGCTGGTGGTCCGTAGGTGACTTTTGCATAGCTTGGGTAGCAGGCAGTCTAGCATCCTTTAAGACCTTGTCATTCAAAATAGCCAAGTTTATTAAGGCAGCCTTGAACCCCGGCTTATTCTCAATCTTCTGCTACAGCTGGCACTTGTCAACCTCCATGGCTGCAATAGCCCTCATTTACTTCTCCTCTATCCTGGACCACTTTCAGCAAGGGCATTTTTATGCTGTAGGATAACCTCATGTGATATGAAACCTGACTTAACCTAATTAAAGAAGCTGCTCACCCTGTTCAGGAAAGGTTGCAACTTACCCTGAGCAGCTTCTGCGTAGCTGGTAATATGACCAAGCACTATCGTTTGTGGAACAGTTTTTTCTCAGGTGGTATCCACCTTTTATTGACAACCTTTCTGACTAAACTTCACTCCTATATTTCCCATCTCTGTGACCTTTACCTTTGCTATCAGATTTGATTGTCAAGTTTTGCAACTTGCTATCTTCTGAAAGATGTCAACATAGGCCAGCAGTGATAGGTCTAGGAGACAACAATGAAACTAGTTTTAAACCTTTCATACATAGCGCATTTACAACAGTCAATAACTTCAGCTGTTTCAACTCAATTATGGCAAAAAAATTTTTGCTCAATATTCTTAGAACATGAACCTGAGTGATTATAGATCTGTGTCTACTTCTCAACTAAATCTCTACTTTACCCACTACAACTAACTCAGAATTATCTATTGCAGTCAAAACAGATGATGGCTCTTTTAACTGTAAATCTAAATGGTGGCTGTTTTTCGGAAACTGTTGAAACCTCAGCCACTGTATCAAGCCCAAAATCAGCCTCAATACGTTTTACCTTCAAAGTTCTTACTATCTTATCATCTAGTTATTTACGACCAAATTAAAAAACCTCACATTCCTACTAAGATGGCGGAAACATGTGTGGCTCCTGTCTCTTTTACTTGAATCTCTGTCGATATTCCTGTCCCTAGCGATACTGATATTTCTATCATAGCAGTACCTGTAAAGATCTTGTCTCTGAGAGTCCTCAGAACCATTCCTACCGCAGTCAATACTAGTATGGCCTTTCCTAATGCATGTAAAGCACCTAGCAGTAAGAATACTGTGAAGCCAGTGCTGTCGACTACCACAGTTGTAACATTTATCACTGTTAGGTGAAAGTTCACCCTTAGATCTAGTACGCCAATTACCTCCATCAGCACTAAAACCTCTAAAAAAACGATTAGAGTTTTTTATGTCAGCTTCTCTATTCATATCTAGCAGACTCATGACTTGAAAATCTACACCTAGCTTTGGGGTACCTATTCCTAGACCTATTATCATAATAATCCTCACAATAGTCCTTCAGAGAAAATCTCTGAACTCCTGAACCTTCATTATTATAGCGACTAGTGCTTTTAGTTTTATCTTTAGATTGCCTAAAAACAATGGCCGCTACTTCTAAAACCTCAGTACCACTAGCTTTAGCCTTAACATATTTTAGTACTGCTTCTGAATCACGAGCTAGTTGTCTAGCTCTGAGAGTGTCAGATAACCTTGCCCAATTTAAATCCCTTTCCTGCATCAACTCCTTAATAGCGCAAAAAGTTAAATGCGACCGTTTAAACAATCCTGACCACCTGCAGCCTTACCATTTTGAAGAGTGTTAAGCTCTACCCATGAGTTAAATTCTGTTAGCCGAGACGTATATGAAATGGCTACCTCACTAGAGTTAATAACTAATCTACAGAACTCATTAACATTAAACCTGAATGCAGCCATCATAAAAAATCAATCAACCTTGATTACTACCTTGATTACTGCACAAAAAGAAATCAAAACACTTACTCTCGCTTTTCCTGAAACAAATAGGTAACTAGTTCCTGTAGCACAATCACTGTATCATTTTTTCTTACACCACTCTCAAAGGTCCACATGACAGTTCAAGCACTAAACACTTTCAACAATGTATCAATGTCCTCCCCAAACTAAGTTTGCCTATGATGCCATGTTTTATAAGCACTCACCACGTTTTCACTAGCTAGAGGCAGGAAAAAAGATTCTCTCCAATTCCCTCTTGTATATATTTATACTTAAACCTTAATAAGCTAAGAAAGCTACATAATCCTGCAAGTCTGTGTGCGAAACTTTGCTTCATAGGCCTAGCTGGCTCCCTCAGCATAAGTTCCTGTAACATAGTCAAGCACACAAAAGACCCCTGCATACACAACACTGTCACTTTCCAGCGGTAATCTGGTTTGCTTGTCATTCATATCAAATCGGCAGCTCCCGAGTTGGTCCTGACAACTGAGAGTAAAGCAAAGCGTTGCGTACAAACCTCCAAAAGTTATCTGTCCTTGTTGACCAGCATTTAATTTGGATTTTAGGTAGTGACCATCCGTTTTATTCTAGTGCAAATTAGGCTTCAAGTTTTTACTTTTAAGACAGTTTCAAGACATCTAGCTGACAATTTCCAAATTTTCAGAAAGTTTTGTCGCGGTTTGGTTGGAGTCTAAATGCTCAAATAAAAAATGTGGTAATAGTAGTTCTAGGTAGCAATTTCGGGTCCTTACTTTACTTTTTTTCAGTCTTTCTTTGTCAGTCAGTTTTTTAGTCCAAAATGTGTTTTATACTAAAAAAAATTGACATTTAAGAAGGTTGTTCTTGAAAATTTACAGTTATTTTCCTTTTAGTCTACATTGGAGTGGGAGCAGGAGTTGGAGGCACTCTCTTGGTTACTGCTATCACCGCTGCTTTGGCCCGGGTTATCATCATAAAAAGAAGGAGAGCTGTTAGCAACCCGAGTGATGCTGCTGAGGTTCATGCAAATAGAGAATACACGCAAATGTCTCCTCAGGAGCCCTCCAACTACACCAAACTTGCTGTTGCTGATCATGCTGTACCATCTGAGCATAGCCAGTATGCTAGTGTTGACAACAATACACAGGATGGAGAATATGAAACAATGTCTCCGTGTTGACCCCTATTAAATTTTGTGTGAGAAATGACACTAATGTGTACATCATTTAGATTCACATGTGCTAAAATTGAAAAACCGAACTTCTTAAGCAATGTGTTTTGGTGTTTGTGTAGATTATAGGCCAAATCTGTGTAGTTTAAATCAAAAAATCTTTGCTTGCAAACTTTTTCAAAATTAGACAGTTGCTATTTCAGCCAAGCTGTTTTAATTTTATGAGTTTTTGCAGTTTGAATTTTATAAATCCTGTTTTAGATGATTTCATAAGACATCTTATTGGACAAAAACATGTCAGAAAATATATGTCATAGCTTACAACTAATAGCAATTCGGTGAAGGTTTTAACTATTTAAACTTTTAAAAAGTTATCGATAAAACTTTCAGGAATTTGAGGGAGCTGATCTCTCTAGATTCTTCAAAACAATTTTACTCGCTCATAGAAAAAGAACTAGTAAAATATTCTTCATATTGAAATTTTTCATGATTCAACACACAACAATAGTGCTAGTCAAAATGGTTTCAATTTTGTGCAACTTTGTAATTTCTTTTAGTTGCTTGCTGAAATCACTTTTGATCTAACATTCTATGATTTTCTTACTATTAAAGTATTTTTGACACTTTTGTTGAGAAACAAAGACACCTAAAATGTTCTCCGGTTTTTTTTGGATAAACTTGATAAATATAACTGTAGCTCTTTTTTTGTCAATTTGGTTTTTGCTGCTAGTAAAAAAGTATCACAAGCAGTATATTGTTTATTTTATATATTTTATTATCTGAACATTACGTTTCTCATGTGACGGTACCATAGTTCTTAACCTATTGAGAAGCTTACAAGAACAGTTTTTAACCGTGTCTTCAAGGGACACCCAAAACAATTAACATAATTGTTGCTTAAATAGTATGTCATTTAGTGTGAGCATATAATAAGTGGAAGTACTAATAGTGCTAGTATAACTGAGAGGTAGTGGGCATGGTTTTGAAACTTTTGGTTGCAATGTCTGTGAGTACAAATCCACCAGAGTGCAAACATGTAATGCCAACCCTTAATAGATGAACATTCACAGACACACAAACTTTGAGAAATATACATTTTTTGCAGTTTGTCATCATTTTGTGTACAAATCTGTAAGTCCGGATTTAGCTATTAAAGTCTTAGAATTAAAATCTCTGGTCCTGCTGGATTTTAACTTATGACTTTTGCAACTGCGATTTCATAATCGTAATGTCTATCAGCAGTTCCACAGAGGTTTTTTACGATTCATAGGTCTTACTATATACGTTACACTCCATTTTCCCAAATTTACATGCTAAATGACGTGATAATGGAAACTTTGTACTCTATGTCAAAGTTTCTATGATAGAGTTTCATTGAGTTATTATTTAAACTCTTAGAACTCTTTTACCTCTATGTAAAGTGCTTTGTTCAGGTTTTTCAAGAACTTCTATTTCCAGCTTTTATGAGGTTTAATTTTTAAATCGGTAAGTACCAATATCTTTCATGCGGACATTTCTAATATTTTGACTAGGAGTAGCCTCTACATTCTTTTACAACTCAGCCAGACAAAGACAATTCAATATTTTCTGTTTACCTGTATCGTGAAGTACCACTATCGTCGTATTCAAAGTTTTGATCGACATCTTCCGCGGAACCAGTAATCTTATTTTTATACACACACTTTTTTAGAGCGAGTTGTTACTATTAATTCAACATATTCAGGAGTTTTATTTTGTCTTATCAGTCTCTATTAACTGCATCATTACCGAATCATATTTTATTGTAATTGTAGCAAAACAGACTTAATTTAGCTATTAGTTGCTAATTACTTTACATTTACCTTTAGACGATTTTATAAATGTTTTATTTGGTTTCTTAATTTATTTGACTTGCAAAAAACCTTCTCCTCAAGATATGAAGTTTGAAAGTTACAGTTGTTTGACAAAGTTGGAAAACCTTTGCGGTAGCTTTTTTCTCTTAATTTATTTAAACTGCAACCAACATTTTTCACATGATATGAAGTTTGAAAGTTAGAATATTAACTGCTGCTACATGTTAAACAAAATTAAGCTTTCTGTGCAAAAACTTTTTTACCCGAGCGATGTCGGGCATTCAACTAGTATTATTATATACTATTATTATATATATACATATATATAATGATATACAAAAAACTGAATATGTCAATAATAATAAGTACAGTAGTGGAAAAAGAAATACTACATTTAGCTAATAAAGTTGTCAACTAAATATAATAGTTTTAAATTAAATGAAACTCATGTTGTAGTAAACTGACTTTTAGGTGGCTTCATCTTTCAAGTTTTATTTACACGTAAATTTTGCAGATGGGCAGCTGAATAGAACCTTTCATCAGTTATTAAACAGTTTTTAGATTGTAGCTCTGTTCAGATATGATTTTTGGTAAATGCAAGGTGAAGCAAACCTTGTCATGTTTGAGTTGTCCTGCTACTATAGTGATAAAAGCAATTGCTACTAAAGAAAGATTGTGCGGTGACTAATGGCTTTTAAAAGAAAAAAATACAAGCCTCTGTTATTGCTCACAAGAATCCAGTGCATGAATCATTATAGCATTTTGTGGACTGATATTTCAGAGCTAGAATTTATGAAACCTAGACAGAAATTCAACATGGCACAATCTAGTTTTTGTTAACCCTTTGACCAGGTATAAGCCCCCTAAAAACAACCGCAAATCATGTAGTTTGTTTTCGAAAATTCAACAAAATCGATCTTTTATGAACAGGCATAGCTCAAATCTTAAATTTATTTTTATGAACAAAAGTTTTTGTACATAAACATTCATTCACATATCTACTACTAAAAAAATACAACAATGTGCAATTGTCCCTGTATAAAATGCTTGGAAGCATTCTTTTTTGGTAGAGTCAAACGTTATAACATAGCCGTGCGAGCCACCATAACGATCGTTTTCTCTGTATATTCCAAGTATATTTAAAGTCCAAAAAGGTTACATCACTTCTATCATTTGAATTATTTTTATACTGATCAGACAAAAAATCACTAACGATCGCAAGATCAAATAATCTTTTATTTTACCATTTTGAAAGTCGAGCCAATGTTGACTGGTTTTTCCAACTTTTATTCTTTTCCAAGGAGGAGCGATTTGTTTAGTTTTTAGCACAAAGCAACGCCTCTCAGATAATTGTTTCATATTGTAAATCATCGACTAATATCTTGTTGATGACATTTAAAACTTACTAGTGTGCATATCATTTGTTTAACGTTACTAAGCGACAGCTTTGTAAACGTCTACCTAAATAGACAAAAATGTTGTTTCTCTACGCAACCGGTAAATGACATTTTGGTCATTTCCCCTGCCAAAGGGTTAATACTGAACAGGACATCTAAAATATCCTTAGAGTCTCCTTAACCAAGTTATTTTTCTTATAGGATTGAAATGTAAACCTCTACTATCAAACCAGATATAGCTCTAGCTCAAAGTGACAATCATAAAATTTCTTGGTAAATTGATCAAGCTGTCGAAAAAGCTATTCGTTATAAGTTTTTTTCTGCCAGTTACAGAAAGCTATTAAAAGACAAACATTTATGTAGATATTCAGTATATCTACATAAGGGGTCTTATTTATGAAGACACATTCTGAAAGACCTCTAAAATCAGTTGGTAGACTGTCTACAAGTTAATGGTAAAATGTAAAAAAGAGTCATTAACTCGATTGCACTAGCTTTCATAGCTCGTCATTTTCAATTCTGTCCTGATCAAAAGCTGTTGTAAATGTAAAAAAATTATAAATATTCTGACAGCATAACTGTTCTCTCCAACAGCTTTATACACTAGTAGCTTTAGTTTTCATTAATTAAATTAGATGCTGAGGCATCTGAATGCGTGAGCAGCATTAAGTATTTCACATAGTTTTTAAGGCTGGTCAAAATTTTTGGGTTCCAATAGGAGTTGGCTTGTTGTATTGCAGCTTTTGACATGAAGCATAACTTCTACTCCAGAGCTAGCTAGGGTTTTTTAAAGCTTGCGAAATACATGTTTACGAATCTAAACAGTGGTAAGTTTATGTTTGAAGTTGGTTTGCAAACGCCTTTAGGTTGTAACAAAGCATTAATAAAACTATGAGTAATAATTTTATTAGGCTAAGCCATTTTTTTGCCTTGGCAAATTCTCCTAACAATTTTATTACTAATGTTTAAGTATTTGACCTCATAGTTCGAATATGTTATCAAATGATTATAACTGTTTGAGTTCTATAAAGTGAGTGTATAGCCACTATTTGTTTTATGAACTTACTCAAGATATATTATCGTCATTATATTTAGCTCTAAGGAATACTTTGTAGTTGGGAGTTGCTTACTCAGTTTTTGATATTGAAGTGTGAGGAGGCAAGTCCTTGCTATAATTTTACAAAGAATTGCTTAATTGACACATTTTACACGCACTCCGGTTGTGTCCATTGCACACTCCTAATCATTATCAAGACGTTTCAGTAGAAATATGCTGTTAATAACTAGGAGTGTGCAGATGACAAACTCAGCTTGAACCTAATGACCAAAACCAAACAAGTAAACAGAAAGACTATGATTTCGACGCAGGCATGGCAAGTATTCTGAAGCCACTAACACTCTGACAAACAGAACAAAGAACAACTTGATTATAAGAATATGTGCAAAATCAATCTACTCAATGGTTTTTGCTATTGTATACTGTATATATTTACTGGTTTAAGATCAAAACATGCAAAGCCTAATGTTTTAGCGCTGATGAAAAGACCAAACAATGGAAGGTAGCTACTTCATCGTTTAAGCTTTGCTGAACTAATAACACAATTATGGAAACAATATGCAAACGTGTTGCAACAAGCAACTGGGCACTTTACTTGTCATTTGAGAAGCTAATGATGTAAATGCTCATTTATCTTAAAAGTCAATAAAGCCTATGTTCTTTTATTACCCAATAAACTTGGAGTACACTAGTCTATTTAAACTGGCAGTATATATTTCCAGAATATTTGGCACAACTAAACTTACAATAACTCTAAGCTTATGGTTATTGTAGCAATACATCTGATAAAGCAGTGTAATACTTACAAACTTTAAAAGTAAACCAAAAAATGTGCAATATTTATATTCCACAGCTGGCCCCAGAAAAAAAAACACTAGACTTCCAAGCTGGCTATATAAGTAGGAGACGCTAAATAAAAAGAGAGTCAAGCCAGGGAAAAGCAGTTCAATGCGAGCATTTGAAAATAACTATATTTTATTGAATGTGTCAACAGTACCTAATATACTGTATTTAGACTTCCAAATACTCATTAAGTACACAAACAAATAGTTGACTCTAGTGGAAAGACTAAGGATCACTGCTGGTTCTTTACATTTGTATGAGAATGACAGCTTTACTTTTATCACAACCAATTATAAAGTAAGCAAAGCTTTTACTTTGTAATGATTATTTTATTTATGTTGAACTTAATTTGTTTATAAAGTGTAAAGTTACAGAATTTTATTTAATATTTCAGGTCTCTGAACTAGTTTAATGTGTTGCGATGACTGATGGCTTAGCAATTTATGTGTATGTCAGTATAAACTTTAAGATATTAAATATTAGTGTTTGAATAATATGAAAATAGTCTTCCTCTCTACTTAAATTGAACAATCTAGTAATGATAGATATGTAGAAATAATTTTGACTTAAAAGAATCACTTTGTTGTATTTTTGGTCGCCTACTCGGATTCTAAGCTTTTAAAATCTTCCTAAAATGCTATAATTTCTGCATACACTGTATACATTATGTGTCAAAGTGGCTCTCAATGCTTGAATGCTAAAGCTGTTCTTTTTGTATTGTTATGATAAACTGTCTCAGCTTTTACTACTAGCATTAAGTTCCTTCTATTCTAGTTATTTTGTTCTGATGATTTTTGTTAGATTGTGTTCTTTCTAGTTACTTTACATGTTTCATGTTTCATGTATGTAATATTAGTCAAATGTATTAGGTGTACCTAGTAAGTTTTTTGTATAAGATGATCCTAACACAACAGTTGTTAGTGTACACATTGAATATGTTTACCTAAAAGTAAAAGAGCTAATAAAATTCCAAAGAAACAAGAAGAAAAGAGCTAAAATAATGAAACATAAAAATGATAAGGTATTTTAAATAAAATTTAGTTTTAGTAAGTTAGTCCACATATCTTGATTACTATCTGTGCTTTCAAAAGATGTCAAATAATAACTAAAGTGAGCAGTTTTTTAAACAAATTTAAACAAAGAATTATTATTCTCATTTTAGTGAAGTTGAAGTTAGTTTTTCCCTATTTGCTACTCTAGCAAAGGATCTCATCTAAATTTGGCCAAATTTTGAAAATTTCTACAAAAATATTATGTTACAGAGTATTCTCAACACTGGTCAGCACCATTTTTTAAGCTTTATAAGTTCATGAAAATTTTTGTACCATCTGCTTTGTTTGATTCAAGTTAGTTGTTAGTGTACAGTGTTGCTTTTACATGTATATCTAAATAACCTAAATTTAATTGTTTGTTGATGGTTATACTAGAGTGCATCTTATATCAGCCCATATTTATCTTCCTTTAACTGTTCAAACAAGTTAATTTATTTTTACTGGTAAATAAAACCACTATGCAATACATATTAAAAATAAAAATCAGATTGGTTGGCAAATTTAGCCTTTAAACAAAGCAATTGCACTTTCATTTAATTGAAGTTCACCTGAAAAAAACTTTGAGAAATTTGTTGTGTATATTTGAAACAAACTGTATAAAATGTTTTGAATCACTGATAATATTTTAAAGCTGAAGCATTTTGAAGCTTCAGAAAACTTTTTTTCTAAAATCAACACCTGGAGGTAAGCAATCTATTACTCAAATTACGAAAAATTTTGCCCTGCTGTTTAAAAGTCTGTATGACATAATTTAAGCGTATAGATTACTGCTTGTACTCAGACTCATACTTATGTTTATTTTGACAAAATCATTTATCTTGTCATTAGCCACAGTACTTATGTAGCCAACTGTTATTATTATTATTACAATTGTTACAATTATTAATATTATTTTAACAGGATTTGAGTGTTTTACCTGTAATGAAGTTTTGTCGATTTTAGTCTTGAAATATCAGTCGAATCATCTGAACCATCAAATAAAATTGCATTGATTTAAAAATACGGATACTGTCTGTAAAATCTATTAAAGGTTTTGGAATTCATTGTTAATACGACAGTACAAAATTTTATGATGCTAACTAGAATGGAACTGGTTCATCTTTTAATATTTACACCAGTTAACCATGCTTTACTATATATTAGTGCCTGCTGATGGACCTATGCTTGTCATGAACTCTACATCAACTTCTGTCTATCTTTATATATCCAACTAGCTGCATTACCCGTGTTCAGGAACAGATTTACATAAAGCAATAATTTTTTTGGGAGTTGTCTTTCATACTGTAAAACAACTCCAAATATGCAATCTACTGAAAGTTTGTGCTGATCAGACTGCATACACATATGCAGTCGTGCATGTCAATAATGTTGGAGAGACCAATGGAAAGATGCAATGTGTTCTACAGGTAGTCTACAATGCATCAGTCTCGAACCACTCAAATCGGAGTTGTCCTAATTTTGTAGTGAACTGATAATGAAATTGACATTGCCAGGCAAACTGAAGGTCTTCAAACTGGCAGTATTGAAAAGTTTTATATATTTTAAGAAATTTTAGAAAATATTATGCTTTTGAGCGGCTAAGCTATTGCCAGCATTTTTTGAATTGAGACTTCTACATGCTTAAAACACTAATCATGACTCACCAGCTCTTCGTCTATAGCCTGTGTTTTGACATGGCATATATAAACTGTGTAGCAATAACGCGGTTGTGTTGAAAAGATTTATTGTCAATGAAATTTCCTATATAAACTACATATATAGCCTCTTGCCTTTCCATCATAAAGCATTACCTCGGGAGCGTTTTTTGACAATCGTCCCATAGAAAAATTCAGCCCTATACTGTGTAGCAGAACTTTAGTCAAGTGCGATGTTTTCTGCCCATACACAGCGCCTGGTAACAGCTGCTGTAGTTAGTGCATCGTGCTGTTGTCGCTGTGTCATGTGCTCTAAAAATTCAGCTCGCCAAGCAGCTGTTGTAGCTGCTGCATCATGTTGTTGGCGCCGCTGCACCTGCTCGGAGGTTTCTGCACGTCTGGCCGATGTAGTTGCTGCTCTGAGTCGTTTGAGTCGCTGCTGAGTCAGCTCAGCGTTTCTAAAAGTGAATGAGATGGTGTACCTTTTTGTAATATACGCTGCTCGCTTTCTTCTTACCGTTGCCTATTGCAACGCTCGGTGTGCCAATGCAAGTTCTGCAGTGGCTGTAGTTCTGTAGTACTTGTATCTGGAAAAAAGTAAAAGTAAGTCAGCTGCGGAAGGTCATGAACATGCTTACTATCATGAACAGTGGCAAATCCAGCGTTTTGAAGTAGTGGATGTGTGGCAATTTATAAACAATAAAACATTGAAAAAGACGTATTAACCTTTTTGCTGTAAAAATTTAGTAGGTAAAACGCAGTAGCAGTACCCATGCAAGTTCTGTAGTAGCTGTAGTTCTGTCGTACTCATAGCTGGAAAATTAGTTAAAGTAACTTAGTTGCGGAAGGAAATTTACATGTTTAATATCACAAACAGTGGCAAATCAAACATTTTTAACTCTTTCACTGAAGTGGACTAATTCATGCGTTTTCAATGGTCGACCGCCATAGACGCATATTTGCGATAATTTCAGCAATTGCTAGTAACTGAATTTTATTATTCGTTGATAACATAACCAACGATCTTTAGGGCTTTTATAGTAGTGACAGTGTTATCCGAAGATTTCTCTATAAAATTAGCTTAAAAATTAATTTTAACATTTTGATTGAGAATTTCCAACTTAAAAACAAACAGTTTAATTACAGTTTAAAACAAATAATTACTCACGTTGATGACATTATAGCCATTTCAGATTTTTGTGATTACACAGAACTAGCAAATAGCAATAAAATAGCAATAGCAGCACTGACTCTTCTGGTGGTGGAAGTATTGGTTTTCTAAGAAGAAGCAACATTGTAGGGAATCGCTTCATAGCCTCATATTTCTTTATCAATGCACTGAGTATAAATACAATGAATTTTTTGAATAGCAGTGTTTTGTTAACATGTTGGCAAAATCTACGATATTGTTATAACTCCTTTTTACTGCTTTTATAACTAAGACAATGCTATAACAACACTATATCTAACCTAGTGTAGCTATCTCAATCAATCACCTTACTGATAAATGCAATCAATGTAATAGTTCAATACCTTTTTTGTCCTCCAAATCTCCCACCTCAGGTTAGTTAGAGATGCTCTGCCAGCGTGTAGCAATCTTATTGGATCTTTCCTTAAACCTGGAAGTTCTAGCCTGAGACGCAAATGTAGAAAAGATGTTGAGGTAGACTGATGATGTCGTTTGGTAGAATAACAATATTCTAGACTATCTCCGCTTTCTAACTTTAGCTTAGTTCATGTTGACGTGGTTGCAGCCCATAAATCAATGTTATTGAAGCTTTATCTTCCTATGAATGTTGTCAGTCAACCTCCGCAACATTCTATTGTTCAGAATATATTGACTCCGTCTTATGTTCAATTTCAGCTATCTACATGTACTATATAGAGAACATCGTTTTTCCAGTGGTTGCAAGAAACAAATGTTCACGTGACCTTCCTGGTACACGTTAGCAGTAAATATTAATTATATGTAATTTACTACTCATTAATTTATTTAATGAGTAATAAATTTCATTTAATTCACTACTAATATTTACTACTAATTTAATATCACTACTTACTCATATTAATTAAGTTTGCTTCATACAACCGAAACGAAAAAGAAAAGACCGCTCTATAATCTATTTATACTACTCATATTCGGAAGTTATTGGTAACTCAATATATCGAGAAGACAACTCCAAAAGATACGATATTTATAGCATAGTATTTATCGTTCACCCCTACGATGAATAGTAGGTTACGTATTATAATAGAGGCGTGTACTAACCAGATATTCCCGTTAATGCGCCCTAGCGGTAAAAGAAAAAAACACAGAATAGCCGCGTCCTTATATAAGCCGCATGGCTCACAAACCATCAGAAAAAAGTAGCGGCTAAAAGTCCGAAAAGTACGGTACTCTATAAAGTGGACAGACAGATAGACAGACAGATGGATACATGTAGATAGACAGACAACGATTGCCGTTTACATAGTAGATCCAACACAACCTAATGGAGTTAGCACAGAATATTAGGTAATCGACCATAATATAATATACATTTGTAATCATATATTTTAATCTTTTTTATTTTTCCGCTCTTTTCAGAAATTTCATTTATTGCAAATGCTTCCCTTTTGGTTTTGTAGTCAAAAGCAAACAATATTTGCAGATTACAAAAAATACCTGATGACATTATACATGTTGAAAGAGTTTATCTTGCCTGCTTATGTAGAATTATTCTCAAATACTGTTTAGGTTAACATTTATTTTGTTTGGAAAAAGGCAATAAATAGTTTTTATACCCAAATATTTCTATAGGGCACATTTGTACTTCATGTCAGACCTAAGCACCAGTTTAATAGCAAACATTCTTAAGTTGATATCTTTAGTACTAGTGCTTAGAAGTTGGATCAAAACTTAAAGATGTTATTCTAGTAACGGGTTTTGACATAGCAAAAGGATTTATACCAGAAATATGTCAATTCTCTCCAACACAACAAATCATCTGTGAAGTATGGGCACTCAACAAAGCACGACCAAGCCTTCTTCTGTTATGAAAGAGCACACTAAAGCCTCAGGTATATTTACTGCTTCGAATTTTGCTTCAAAGTTTAACGCTAATGTGTATTTAGTGAATTAGGTTACATTTGGCAAAGAGAATGAACGGTGGTTGACTTTTCTTACCTACTTCTACTTTTGGTGTTTTTTATGCATATGTAAACGCTTTTAAAACTTAGATATTTTTGCATATAAAAATGCCAGGTTATATAAACTTGATGTATCACAAACTTTAACTATAAGTTCATTTAATTTCAAAAGTTTTGTGTTTTAATTAGAGGATAGAGAGCAATTATCCAAATTGTTATGTTTGTTAGTGAAGTCTCTAAAAACTAGTAAAAAATTTATGGCCTTGGCAAAAAATTTGAATAAATGAAAGACATTTACTCTGTTTGCAACGCTTTTTAGTATTTATTCATACAAATTATATTTGACTGGCGAATATTAAGCACCTGAATGTCGTGTCAGCAGGTAAATAATTCAGTTTGCTATTTTATGCATTTATTTTTAATTATTGCTTTGGAAAAACTTCCTATTGTTTGCTCATCAGTGGATTAAAATAAGCACCTATCTATATAACTAGAAATTTCGCTATCATACAGCCCACGACCAAAGTGGTAATAGAAAAAGAAAGGGTACTGCCGGTTGAGAAATGCAATAATAGCAGTCAAATGGCGCTGCAGCGCAATATGAGAACTGCAATGGTAGCTGCAATGGTAGCTGTAATGTACTGTGAGTTATTATGCACAACAAACAGCAATATTGAAAGGAAAATATTATATGTTTATATCTCTCTTCTTTTATAGAAAAAATGCAATATTAGAAGTAAAATGGCAAGCTGCTGTGTAATATACACAGGCTGGGGGCTGTATATCATTGGTCATAACAACCAATATCAAGAATTTGGGATATCTATTTAGATTTCTATATTTACATCTACAAAATTATGCTGAATTTAAAAATCTAAACAAATTTCAGCTGGTTGTCATAGAAATAAATGTGTATCTATAAGAAACTGTAGGCCTATTACTTAATTTTGCAGATATTAAAAATGGCTTGGCAGTACTGCAAAATTGGGCACAGCTGTAGTACCATCAACAATTACTTTAGAAAAGAAATAACAGTAACATATCGCACACCATCGGTCACTATACACTCCGATCTTGTAAACTCGAATGATTATTCTTATAACTATTTCTTATAAAATCGAATAATTATTCTTACAATAAAATATAATTGTAATAATCTTAAAGGAATTGTTAGAAAAGTAGCATCGTCATTTCCTTTACTTTCACTGTTTTGGACATCAGTTGGAATACCAAAGTACTCATCATAAGTGTCCAAAATGTCAGAGTCTGGTAAAATCGGCAAAAAAGAAGCGATTACTTTTCAGTATTTCTATATTAATTACAGAAACCTTTGGCAATTAGACAATGCCATTGACTGGTGACATGAGCACGACTTAATGGTTTTACTCTCTGTTGCACAGCCTTATCGGCGTTTCGTTGGCTGGTCTTAATTTTCATTAAAAATGGTTTGTCAAGTTTTAATGGCGATTTTAGGTCCAATTAATCTGCTTATTTATGTATAATTCAATCAGATTGGTTAGTTTTAGGATATTGCGTCGACTTTTCAAAAACTTGGTAACATATTTAAATAGGTTTATATCTGTTTTGCATCATTATTATACTTAGCTGACTCTAAACAAAAATGATTAATTTTTTGATGGGATTTTGGTACAAGGGTTTGGTAACTGCCGTTGACAAATAATTTTTCGTTAGTTGTGGGTGCATATGCATTGATCATAAAGCTCTCAAACCATCCCTTTGCTCGTGTTTGGTCGTGGGATTATACTAGCTGTGCTAATGGCGTTGCCAGGGTAATGAAAATGTGTTTGGACAGAAAATTGATATGTATTTAACATATAACAACATTTCTTACTTCAAAAAATGTGCTACTGTTCTTCTTTACGGTGTGAAGTAACTTTATGCTTGCTCTCCCGTGAGAGCAAGTAGTTCGCTCTTATTAGTAAGCTTACCCAAATTAGCCATTGGCAACTTGCCAGGCTAATAGCAAATGAAAGGCAACTACATTACCTCTCATTGTTTATAAGCTGATTTTAACACCCGTGCAACTCCAAGCATTTAGCTAGTCATGAAATAATATTGAAGGTGAAATACAGATGTCATTTTATAATGTTTTCGTATTTTATTAAAGTGTCTCTCAGTAAGCCAATAGAGCTATTACCAGCTGATGGCAAAGCACCTGGCTCAGTTTTGATTGAGATTTTCCCAGTCAGATTGGATGATTCAACTTTAGTTATTAGGTAGGTGTTGTTACTTTTGTAAATTGCTCTAATATGGGTTATACAGTTTTGCTTTTATGCTTATATAGATAGCTTTATGCAAAAGCTCTCTTTCTAATTTTTTAACCACAATTTATGAATTTGGTTAGAGGTAAAACCCTTTTTGAAAATACATTCACTCTGAACATGTGAGGAGATCTGTCTGTCTATTAAAACATCATCTCTTCAATTTTGCTGCTATTTCTTTTTCTAGAGACTCATTGCTTGTTTTAACAAACACATATATACATAAATCACAATGTCTGTGTTTGATTACAGCTGGAGAAAAAATGTATTTTAGACAAAATGTTTTGATTGCTAAATGATCTTTATACGTTTGAATAAGAAGTCTCTTGCAATAATTAACAACCCGCACAGTAGTGTAAACCTTACAGAAAGTCTTCCTCTAAATCCATTCACATATTGCAGTTCTTACCTAGTACTTGCGACAAAACACACGACCAGCCACGACCCCGATGATTCTGTAAAAGAAAGTAGGAGTAAGGTTGCAAAACTAGCGAGCAACTTGATAACAGATGATGGGTACATATTTTACATCAGAGATGGGAAAGATGATGGAGGATATGTTAACCAACCTCTGGATCCTGCAGCATTTTACTCAGTAAAGATTGCTATCATTATTCAACTAATAGAGGTAAATTAGAGTTACTTAATTGTTAGTACAATGAAAGCGACTATCAGAATGGCAATCATCAACACAAAGAGCTCAATATTCTATATTTGCTTCTAAAAATTAATTTGATATAGCACACTCAATAATAGCTGTCATAGCATAAATAATTTCAGTTGAACTGTGGCATTTTTTTTCTACTTATTGCTATTAATCTTTACATACCTAGTATATTTATTAACTGGCTAATGCCTTCTTGTAAAATCTGTTTGTCAACGTTTTTTTTTAAAATGATAGCAATGTACCACAAGTGGGTGTTTAAAAACTTGACTGTTGACTATTTTACAGTAGTACATTCCGATAATGCAAGTTCTGAGTTAATAATAAATATAAATACAAAGTCCTTGTCTTTTTAGAAGCATAGAATTTTAAAGAACTAGCTTTAGTTGGTTAAAAACAAATATTAGATCTACTGAATTAGATAACAATGCTTAAAATCAGTTGCCCTTTTAATCTGCCCTACCCAGAAAACCACGAAATAATTTAGACATTAGTTTACAATTAAGCTACAATTATTTACCAATAAAAACTGCATAATTATGTAACATAATATTAATGTTTGTTTGCGCATTTATCGTTATTGCTAAAAAAGTGGTATAATAAATAATTTATAATTGTTTATTGTAGGAAAACACAACTACTTATCAGGAAATCAATCAGAGGACAGATTTTACAGGTAGGACCTATATCAAAGATAATGAAAATACATTGACCTGTCATAGATTCATTAAAAAGTAAAACTACAAGTGCATATTAAAAGTTGTAACTTTTACCTAAAAGTAGCAACTTGTTCTGGTATATATCCATCTTCAACATGAGTCGTTTTATCAGCACTTACTTTGCAGAAAAGTATAACTCTTAAACCTAAATCAATGACAAATCAATACACACTTCATGTGATATTTTCATAATAGCAGCAAACAATAGTGTGACAGGTCGTGTCATTTTCAATACAAATGAGGTCAGATCACAAAATAGTTTTTTAGCCCAATGTAATAGAGCAGTTTCTCAGCTTTTCAAAACTGTTTTCGGAATTGAAATCGAAGCAACTTAACCTGAGATACAGGTTTTTATCTTAGAAGGTGTTGGTCAATATGGTCGACACCACAAATTGAGAAATTCGTCTTTAAAGTTGATGGATTGAATTTTAAACCGTAGTATTTGTTGACGTTTTGGAATGTCATAGCAACTGCACGCTACAGACATTATATTTTCATGAATGTTGAGATCTATAGGGAAGAGAACATGGCGAACGATATGAAATGGGTCCCGATGATGTCACTTCAGCTCGAATACATAAAACAGTGAGGTCAAGGTCACATGTGTCATTGAAAAGGAGCACATTGATGCACAGTAAAGGAGTTACTACCAAATTGTGTTGCACATTGAATTGATTATTTTGAGCATAAAATTGATGCAAATGTATCAGTGTTAGAATAATAATCCAATGCACTCACAAAACTTTTACTGAGATGAATGAGTTAGCGTCTTTAGGGTAGACGATCCAGGCTTCTGAGCCCGAGGAGACAATTTGAGATCAATGTTACTTGTTTAGTAGCTAAATTAGATTCAAGTTAAAGCAAGTTAAGATTGATTAAAATATTATCAAAATAACATGAATATAATATAATATTAATAAAAAAATAAACTAGTAGCACTGCTGCTACTGTCTATGATTGACGTTTACGTTTCCGTATCGGGGCGATAGAGCTAGCCTTAGTAGACTTTTTAGTAGTCTTTTTGGTTTCTGCGGCGGTTGAGCTGTGATGTATTGAGCTGACGTATTGAGCTATGATGGCTGTTGAATAGGCGCTGGGCACACAATATCTCTTTTGCTCTCATCACATAACTCCCTGATTTCTTTGAAAAGATATTGCTGACGTTCAACAGTCAGACAAGGAGGCGGAATGATTTCAGGCCACCCTGACCTGGCTGACTCTGCAGACATAAGCTGTATATCTTCACTCTCCACGCTATTGGCATGCTTTTTTACTTGGACACTGCCTGCAGCAAAACAACGATTACTGCACACACTGTCTATTAGTATTACATTTATTGTACAACATTATTGAATTTCTCTATGTTGTACTTTCAAAGCCAAAATTCAGGATGGCAAAGAACACAAAACAAAGTAGGCCTAATCTTTCCGCCAATAGGATAAACTGGTGGTAGCTCTTAATTTGGCTGATCTTTTTGCTTTTTGCATGAAAAAATCCACTTCAGTCCTTTATTGGAACAAGCACATTGCCATGATCATCCATGACAAGCTGGGCACTGTTTAGGCGAGCCAAGCCAAGCACTACCTAATTAAATAAAACTCAGATTAAGTAACCAAGAACCTTTAGATAGTTTCTGTATAAATAGCGCAAGCAAGATTTGAAAATTCTCATTTCACTAATTGACAAAATGAGAAACATACCTCACCTATATCAGAAAGAGAGGAACTCTGTTAGTTCTGTATTTCCTTTTTAGCAAGCCAAAGCAGTAATCGCAGCTGAACTTCGTGTAACCTGCGACGAGAAAATTAAGTTCAATCTCCTTGTACAGCCCGCTTGCAACGCGCCAAGCCAAGTACTGTATTACTGCGTTGTTTTTATTCTGGCCATTAAAAAGGGTTTGATATACATAATTGTATCAATACATTTTCAATACAAACATGAAACTTCAAAACATTGGTTGTTGCTTGCATACCAACAGTTGTCAGCGTGGAACAAAGCTTTCTCTTCATCAAGGCAATAGGTTTCTAGATACTGATGAATATAAGATATGATGCTGTTGGCTCCTTTTGTCGAACAAGCAGTCTCATCAATCAGATAACTCACTTGTGCAGGGAAGGTGTCACAGACCACTCCAAATAGCGCACACGTCCAAGTGGTTTTGAAATAGAGTGGCCCAGGTTGCTGTGGGTTGGCAGGGTAGTGGACCTAAGAATTAAACAGAGCGAAAATTTGTTGTTTTTCTATAGACATGCAAGTACATTTACTATTTATATTTTATTTTTTAAATGTATATTTTTGCTTATAAATTTGATCGTTTTTATAATTCTTAATTAGCATTTGCAATTGCTAATTGTTAAAACTCAGCAATGTTTCAACTTAAAACACTACGTTCATAGCTTTAAACCTTGTAATAGTCCACTAATTAATGTTATATTTTGGACTGCGTGTGCGTTATTGACGAAAACATGAAATAAGATTTGCGTTTTGCAACAAGCAACAAGAAATGTTTAAAACAATGTTTTTGACCTACCTGCTGTGCATAATCAAAGCCATAGTGAGCAACATGAGGTCCAGTCAAAGGAGTGTTGGTACCAAGCTTCGAACCTTCTGTTAGATATTGTCGTGACGACAGGATCTCTAAACTACGACCGTTATCAGTAAAACTTGGCGGAAAATTTCCATCTAATCCATCATTCTCAAGATCTAAATCGATCTTACTGTTTCGAAAATCACTAATACTTCCTTCTCTACCCTGTAAATCTAAATAATTCACATCGACCTCGTCAAATTCTTTCCAAAAGTCACCACCAACGATAAATCAGTAAGACATTTTAAAACGCGATACATAGACTGAATAACCGGAAATGAAATATCGCTATTTTTGTTATCCTTAGCAACCACTTCAAAGTCTGCAAAACAGTCTAATAAAGCATCTTAGCTAATCATACGCCTCAGAAACTGATTCCTGACATATGATTCGCCCTAGAAAAGTCATGACCTCAAATTCCAAAAGTCTAAGCTGCATGGACCAGTTTCACTTTGAGAGCCTATTGTGCGCTATATGAAATGCCGCGTTTGTATTGAAAATGATACGCGCTGTCACATAGTGATAAGAAAGCCAACACTTAGTAGTTGCTATCTTAATACTAGGAAGACCTTTTATTGGTTATATTCGCTTCTATTGATTAATGAATTCCTAATATAATTTGGTGATATAATATAATATACTAGTGTGATAATAAAGCAAATACTTAGCAATGGCTTCCTTATTTTGAAGAACATATTTTCATTGATCAAATTTGCTTCTACTGATTAAGGAATTTTTATTATCATTGGACCACTTAATGCTAAACTATTTATGAATAGGTCATTAACTAAACTTGATTTTTTTCTTGCCTTTGAAGTAGTCCCCTTTAACAGTATCATAAAGAATTATGAAAATTGGCAGTACTCCTGAAAACTGGCAGTACTTTTAAAACTTCTAAAATTGTTGTATTATATATGGTACTTTATTGGCAATAATTTCATTTCAAAAACAGAGATGTTTTTTAATTTAGGCCATACAACAACAGTAAAGCGAAAACAAAAAAGGACAAAATGGACAGTTAGCCATTAAAATTGAACAAATAGTTTGACAAATAGTGTTTAAAATGACTTTCTATTCTAAGAGACCGGATATTACATGTAGGTGAGAAAATGTTAAAGCAGCTGGCAATGACATTTTCAAAATAATTGTTAGTCATTGTATGCAAATTTTTCCTATCACGTAAGTTTAAATTAGTTTAAAACTCTGTAACTGTCATGTCAAAAAGGCGAACACAAACCATGAAAAATCTTAAAACTCTGAATTGAGCTAAAAAAACATCTAACATAGGCAGAGTAAGAAGATGCAAAGATTTGGAAAGATCATTTGTTGGAATAATATATGCAGGAATATGATGTAAATTTGCAATGAGTCGAAAAGCTCTTTTTGAAACAAAAATAAATCCTTAGTGACATATCTTGGAGCTTAATTATAATAAATTTAGACACCATAAATAATATGGCAAAATATAAACTGATAATTAAATGCAATAGCAGATTTTGAGTTTGTTATGGCCTGCAAAACTGGAGCAGAGTCAATGACTCCGTGACCTTACTACAAATAGTGTTGACATGATTACTCCAAGAGAGTCCATCTGTCAAAAGAAATGCTAACAATTTTTTTCTATGTCTACAAGTGATGGATTGACTGTTAAATTTAAGAGTAAAGCTGTTTCGAAGGTTTTCATCAGTATTATAAATTTAAAAGTGTGATTTTTGTAAATTGATTGTCTTACGAATTGAGTTACCAGCTACCATCTCATTATGCAAATTGCCAGTTGCTGATAATTTGCATGATGAGATTGCAATTCTCCTCAAGAGTTCACACATATTTGTGATGACTTAAAAAAATAGTATGATCGGCGTAGGCAAAGCCTCTTGGAATAAGTTTATGAAGATCATTTATATATTAAAAATAATACTAGAGCAATAAGTGACCCCTGTGGAACAGCGACATCTTTTTCTTGTGTCAATGATTCCTTGTCATTAATGACAACCTTTTGGTGCCTTTTATGAAAATAGGATTGAAGTGTTTGCAACAATTTACTTTTAAAACCAACAAATTCCAGTTTACGATAAAATATTTTCTGATTGACACAGTCAAAAGCTTTGCTAAAATCCAAAATATTCAGCAAAATTTTTCACTTCTGGTTTTTAGATCCAATCAATCTGAGATTAGTTTATGAGCAGCATCAGTGCATAAATGATTTTTTCAGAAACCACACTAATAAAGATGTAAAGTATCATATTTGGATAAATGAGACTAGATGTGGGTATTTAAGTGTTTTTCGAAAACTTTAGATAAAATAATGAGTACTGAAACAGGGTGGAAATCTGATGGGTTGCTATTATCTTCTCTTTTAAGCAATTGAGTACCTCGTGCATGCTTCCATACTGAAGGAAAACAGCCATCAATCAATATTCTGTGATAATAGGTACAATGAATGGAAAAGTTGCTTGTATCATTTTTACGAAAATATTGTCTATGCCTGATGCTTCTAAATAGTGTATGTTACTGAAACATTTTACAATACCATGAGAAGTAAATTTTGGAAACTCATTAATAAGTGTGGTCTTCAACTCGGTGTTTTGAAAGACAAATATAGATTAGATGACGATAGAATTGAACTTGAAAGTTTTCTTGCAATAGACGCAAAATGTGAGTTAAGTTTGGAAGCTGAAAAACAAGTGTCATAGCTTTGAGGTTTCTTATCTTTTACATTCAAATCCTGTCAAAGCTTACGCGTATCACTAAGCTTTGATTGTTTAACAAGGTCGTCAATAAATTTTGTCTTTTTTTAATGAGAATTATGACAAAATTGCACTGTTGTTTTAGCAATCCAATCTTTGCAGCTTTCAGTTTTTCTCTCAACTTTATATTTTGCTGTACTTCTTTGTCAAGCCAAATAGGTAAAGATTCTGACCTGACTTTTTTAGTTTTAAGAGGTGCTATCCCACTGACAGCCAATTTACTATGAAGGACTTGACATAACTTGATTGACTTTAATGGAAAGACTATCAGCACCAAATTAATAGCAAAGTTCGAACGCTTGAAATTAATGGAGTGGTGAATATAGCATAATAAGCCACCACCCTGGTTATAGTTTTTATCTTTTCTTATCATATTGTATCCAGGAATCTTAAAGTAGTCATCTCCATGTCTAGTTCCAAGAAATTTGCCATAAAAACAAATAACTTTAAACTTATACTTAAAAATCAAATTCTTACCTTCATCTATTTTGGAAGAAAAATCGCTTATATTTAAAGGGGCAATGGAAAATTCTTTAGAGGTTCATTTAAGATGTTCAGCATGACATAAACAATGAGTTGATAGTATAACTATTCCACATGAGATGGCATTTTGATGGAATAGAGAGGATGATAATTGAATCTTCAAGGACCTCAAAATTTTACCATTTTTGAACAATCTTTCTATGAAGGCATCAGGGTCAGTATCTCTGATATCTTGAGTTATTTTATTGCCATCTGCATCGAGTGCGACACCTTTAACAACAACTATATTTTATGTAATAGAATCTAGATCAGTGGTTCCCAGCTACCTTAGAGCCATGGACCCCCTGAGCTCCTTATCTAAAAGTCATGGGCCCCTCTATAAACATCATAATATATGGTGTTTATAACATTGCATTGTAATTTGGCGTACATTATAAATTAGAATATTATAAGAGTCAGTAGATTTGACATGTTTCTATTTATTTACTTATATAAAGCAATGATATACTAAATTGCTTTGACTTTTAATTTTCAGTAGTCAGTTGGTTAGTGGGATGGATTGTACTTCTTGTTTTTCACCAAATTCTCAATCTTTTGGGAAATGGTTGACAAAGCGCATCGCATGTTGTTTTCAAGTCCCAGTCGGTTTCGTTGTTTCGACTTGAGAACAACCATGGAGGAGAAAGTGGACTTGCATAATTATGTAGACGCAAATGGGAGCAAAGTTCGAAGGGCGTGTTTGGCTGTCTAAGAATATAAATGAATCATGGTAGGCCAAAATTCTTCAATGGTTTTATCTTCATAAACATCTTTGGCAGATGAATCATTCTGCAAATCTATGAGTTCTTCCTGCAGCTCATCAGGTACGCTTTCAGCAAAACAACCGAAAGGTTTTCTGACAAGGCTCAGTTCTGATTTACTTACCTCAGAAAAATACTGCTGAAACTCTGACTTCAAAGAACCTAAGTGTGATATCATATAACTTTGTAATGATTCAAGTTTGCATAGGAATGCTTTCAAGGCATCTGTGTACTTGACTATGTTTGTGTTTCTTCCTTGATCTGGCGATTAAGTTTGTTGATTTGGTTTAATATGTTTGCCAAGTAGACCAGATTAATTAAGCAGTCAAACTTCATCCTTTAGCCATGTTTCGAATTCAGCTTTGTTGTTCTGCTCACAAAAGATCTTAATTTCTTCTCGTAGTTTGAATGTCCTTGCAGTTATGTTTTCTTTGGAAAGCCAATGAAAATTTGTGTGATATAAACAAAGTTGATGCTCTGCTTCCATATATTCGCATAGTTTTTTAAACAATCTAAAATTCAGACACCCACCTTTGATATAGTTTACTAGGCTAATTACCTGATTGAGGATTACTGAGAATGATTTAGGAAGGGGTTTAGCAGTCAAAGATTGTCTGTGTATCATACAATGTACGCCTTTGGCATCTGGAACTAGCTGTTTCACTCTTGCTTGGAAGCCAGATCTAGATGTTAACATTGATGGAGAACCATCTGTGCAGCAGCTGCATAGGTTTACCCATGACATATTTTCAGTCTCAAAGAATTGTTAAACCTTGTCCAGAATGTCAGAGGCTCGGGTAGTTGTTTTGAGTGCACTGCAGAAAAGGAACTCCTCTTTGATTTTTCCATTGTTGACATATCTAACAAAGGCCGACATCTGAGCACACGATTCCACATCTGTTGATTCATCAAGTTGAATAGAAAACAATCCAAAAGGTGCATTTCGAATTTCCTCTACCAACTATTTCTTGATGTTTTCACTCATTTCAGTTATTCGCCTCTGAATAGTGTTATTTGACAATGATATTGCAGATATATTTTTTTCGGCCACTTTACCAAGCACGAGCTCCATCATCTGCTGAGCACCGAGCTTAATTAGCTGCTCCCCAATTGTATAAGGTTTTTCTGTTTTGCAATTTGGAATGCAACTGCATATGATGCTTCAACTACCTTGTCCTTGGCTACCTGAAATGCTCCATCAGAGAAAAGTTTCATCTTCTGTCATGACTCACTAAATCAGGGTGTTGGAAACTTAGATGTAATTTTAGCTTAGGAGGCTTCGTGGAATTGTTAGTCATCACCTTATGACAGATCACACACTGAGGTTTTTCTTCTTTGTCTTTTGTTGTTAAACAGGTGAACTCATAGCCTAAATATGAATTGTAATATTTACTTTTCTTGCTGGCCATGCTAAAAATGTTTTAAAAACATATACATGTACATAGCAACCTGGGACAGCTTAAAATTTGAAATACCCATTATGCATTGTCATACTTTACATACATTTACAGTTGAAACTAACACTGTCTTTGTCTCTCACTGCTTAGTAAAATTAAATTATAATTAAATTATCATAAGCTATTGATTACGGGATCAGAGTCAAAATAATTTTACAACTTTTACAATTTACAACTTTTATGAACAATGGTAGTTAGTTTACCGATCTGCTGGATTCATTATGTAGTCAAATAAATACAGTTGCCAAATATTGTCACAGTTATCATCAGTCAACTGCCATTAATAAGCATTCATGATATTAATAGTCGCCATTGCGAAATGACCCAAATTTGGTTTTAGATTTAATCTTTGAGTATGAAAACCACACTGCACAGCTTTGCCTGCGTCCCATCTTATTGGCCAGGTCAAACAATGTGACAACGACAAAAGATTTTGTCATTTTATATTAGAGGTAGCAAAATATTAATTAAAAAATAGAGAAAAAAGGCCATTGTTCGGGTGATTTCAGGTAAATTATATTTAATTTTAAGCATATACTAAGACCCCTACCATCCTTAAAACTGGTAAGAATAGGTAAGTTGAAATTTTTTATTTTCCATGGATCTTAGTATATTGCTGAAATTTAAAAAGGAGAGAGAGAATTACGGGTTTGCTGGTTACAGGTTTTGCTGTTTTATACTCCTAACCGGAAATCAGGTACTATCCAGCGACTGACGCACATAGGTGATAAAAGTCTAGATTCTAAAACCTAAAAAGACAACGCGACAATCTCTTTGGAATTGTTCCGACAGAGCTCGATCGTTAAACCCCGCCCATATGATAGCCATCGCCTATCCTTTTAGGGTTTTATATCATTAATCCAACCATTATAAGACAGAAATAGCTGTAAATAACTAGCTAGAAAAACCAATACTGGCACCAGCCTGTGGACCTCAAAACCTCCTGTGGACCCCTAGGGGTTCATGGACCACCAGTTGGGAACCACTGATTTAGTAGTAAAAATAAATATTATCTCTAGCTAATAAAATTAATAACTAAATAAAATAGATTTGAATGACTAAAAAGTCAGGCCGTAGTAAACTGACTGTGAAGTTACTTTAGTTCTCAAGTTTTGTCTACACATACATCTTACAGATGGTCAGCTGAGTGAAAAAAATGTTTTGAGTGATTAAACAATTTTGAGACTATAGCTCTGTTGAGCTATGCTCTATGGTAAATGCAAGATGAAGCAAGCCTCTGACATGTTGGAGTTGTCATTCTACTATGTTGACAGAAGCGCTTGCTATTAAAGAATGATTGTGCTCTGACTAATGGCCTTTCAAAAAAGATATACAAGCCTCAGTCATTGTTCACAAGGATCTAGCGCATGAATCATTAAAACATATTATAAACTAATAATTCAGAACTAGAACATTGTACACCGTGACATAACTTTAACACAGCATAAGTTAATTTTGTGTTAAATAGTGGAGAAAGCAACTAAATTATCATCAGCGTCTACTTAAACAAATTGTCTTTCTGATAAGTGTTGGAAGAAAGCATATACATGTAATATTAATGAAGAACTAGCTCTAGCAAAAAGTGACAATTATCAAACTTTCTGGTAAGTTCAACAAGCTTACGAAAAGCTGTCTGTTATAAGTTGTTTTGCCAATTACAGGAAGCTAAAAAAATAAACAAATTTATTTAGATTTTCAGCCGATGATCATTCATGAAAGCCAATTCCTAAATATTTGTATAATAAATTAGTAGTCTGCTCACACGGTAATGGTGAAAAGTGCGGAAAAGTCTTAACCTGATTGCACAGAATTTCATAACTACTCACTTTTTTATTCTGTTCTAATCAAAATTTGTTCCAAATATAAAAAGTAATAAATTTTATCACAGCTTAATATTGTCTCTAACAGTTTCATAAAATTGTAGTTTTTGTTTTTCTTTTAACTTAGTTTCCTAAGCATCTGAATGCATGAACTTCATTATTTCACAAAGCTTCTAAAGCTGTTCAAAAGGTGTGGGATCTGATGGGGTTGCCTTGTCTTATTGCAGCTAATGATGTGAAGCGTAACTTCTGTGCCATTTTAGCTGTGGTTTTATAATGTTTGGGCACAGCATTTTTATTAACTAAACTGAAATAATTCATTTTAAAGGTTTTTTTGCCAATATGTTTAGGTTGTAACAAAGAAATAATGAAATTATGAGTAATGATGCAACTACACTTAGTCATTTCTAAATTGTTGTTGACTAATTCTACTAACAGTTTGGTTACTAATGTTTGAATATTTTGCCTGATGAGTTCAAACATGCTATAAAAGGATGATAACTGTTTGAGGTTTATGGTGTGTGTGCACAGACACTATTTGTGTCATAAACTCACTCAAGATATATCATCATCATTCTATTTAGCGATAAGAAATACTTCTTGGATAGGAGTTGCTTACTCAGTCATTGTTATTGCAGTATGAGTAGATTAGTCCTCGTTGTAAATCTACATGTACTGTAGTTTCCTTATTGACTTTTCTTACATTTAATACACGCTATCTATCTTTGCCATTTATTGCACACTGCTAGTCACTATCAGGATTTTTTCGTCAAACTCAGCTATTATAACCTAATGACCATGCCACAAAATAAGTAAGCAGAAATACTATGATTTCTGCACTGGTATGGCAAGTATTTTAAAGTCTCTAGCAGTTTGACAACCAAAACCAAAATAAACTTGGTTGTATGAGATTTAGGGAGATTTATTAAGCTCAATGGTATTTGCTGTGTATATATTTAATTGTTTAAGATCAGACATTGCAAAGCCTAATGTTTAAATGATGTTTAAATTTTATCAAGCAACTGTAGCACATTCCCAGTTATTTAAAAAACTAACAGGGTAAATACTTACTCCTTATTTTGTCTTTAGATATCTAAAATTTAACTCAGATTCCGACCTACCATCTGATCTAAATAATCAGAATCAGCATTAACCTAAAATTCTATACTGAAACAAAGAACATCTGACCTCTCAGAACCACCTACAACGTATGAATAGTGTAAATACATAATAAGTCACCAAAGTTCACGCTCTGTTATTAACTGATGACCATGGATCACACTAATTTATTTAAACTTGCATCATGTGTACATAATTATTTCCATAAGATTTTGCACAATTAAAACTGCAATAACTCCAATATTCTTGTCACTATACTCATACATCCATTACTGCAGTGTAATACTTACTAATTTTAAAAAATCAACATGAAGACTTATGCAATATCTAGAGTCACAAACAGGCCCCAGATAAACCCCACAACTTCCAAGCTGGCATATAAGTAGGCACACTACAGAAGGAGAGAACCAAACCATGGAAAGGCAGCTTTAGTAAAGTCTTCATAAAGAACTATTTTTCTTGAATGTGTCAGCAGCGCCTAATATATAGTAATTAGACGTACAAATACTCATTAAGTACTCAAAAAAGTGGTTGGCTCTGGTGGAGAGAAAATAAATCACTACTGATCATTAACACTACTGTGAAGTTAATAGCTTCACATTCATTGAAACTTATTGTTTAAATAATCGAAGTCTCTAATTTTTAATTTTTATTTTATTTGTATTGATTTATTATGATTATGATATTGATTTTATTGTATTGATTTGTAGATGTGGATGTCAAAACTTACAGTGTTTAAACATTATTTACTGGACCCCCCCCCCCAAACTTTTTAATGAGCTATGGTGACAGATGACTTAGAAATGTAAGCGTATATCGGCACAATCTTTAATATATCAAATAATAGTGTTTGAATATTATGAGATTATCTTCCCTTTCACTTTAAGTGAATAACCTAGTGATGATAGATATGTGAACATAACTTGAGCTTCAGATTATTATCCTGTGGTGACTTTGGTCTATGAGTCAGTTTCGAGGTTGTTAGAATTTTTCTACTATGCTATAAATAATGTGTACACTGTATACATTGTGTATCGAGCTGGCTTTCAATGTTGCATTGTTAAAACTGTTCTTATTATAATGCTATGATAACATGTCTTAGATTTTATCGCTAACAGTAACTAACCGTAACACTCACAGTAAACTCATCCTATTCTAATTATTTGTGTTGCTGATATTTTTTTATAATGTGCTGTTTTGTACCTGTTTCAAGTCTCATTTATGTAATATTAGTCTGTTGCATCAACTGCATATCGTTTCTTTTTAAAAGATTGTCTTAACACAAAATTTCTTTTAGCACATATTTAAAAATATTTACTCTCAAAGTGAAGGAGCTAGTGAAAAAGAGCAACTAAACTAACAATGAAATAATAAAACCTAATAATATAAGTTACTGTAAACTTTGATTAGTCTTAGTAAATCAGTTCACAAATCTTGATCCTCATCTCTGCTTTCAAAAGATTTAAAGAATTGACTAGAGTAAGTATTTTTCAAACCAACTTAAACATATAGTTATAATTCTCATTTTACTGAAGTTAACTTAGCTTCTTTTTACTTGCTACTCTAGACAGGACTTCATCTAAATTTGGCTTTATTTAAGTATTTCCTACAAAAATCTCATGATAAAGAGTGTACTCAACATTGGTCAGTACAAGTTTTTCCAAGCTGTTCATGCTTCTACGTGTATAATTCTTAAACTTTCAATGATAGGTTAATACTACAGCGTATTCTATATCATCCCAAATTTATATTATTAGCTTTTTATTACTCTGAACTTTTAATAACTATCATGGTTTCTCAAGCAAATTCAATCATGAAATAATTCATTCTGTAGCCATTGAGACTAAAGCTAATAACATAGCGGTAGACTATCATTTATAGCTAGCATTATCTACTGTTTGTTTAGGCTGAGTAGTAGAGAGCATGGAAACCGTATCACTTTTACTTGTAGATAAGAAATTAGTTTCCTCCTTACTCAACCTCGGCTAATTTGTTGACTTCGTAGTAGAAGATCTAGTTGATGAAATTATGACTGAGCTTATAGGGTTCTTTTTAGCTGCTTTTTTTGTTTTGGTTGGAGCCCAGCCTATGACTGATGGTGAGTATGTAACATTCACTAGTGCTGAATAAGCTGGACAGATGACTTCAATATAAACTTCTATCAAAGTTCAGATTAACATAAAACTTGATAACAGTTTTGCTAAATATTTTAGCGATTTGCACATTATTAGGGATAAAATTATTTCAGAAGAGGTAATATTCTATTTTTTCTGACAAATTTGTATTTTTGGGCATCTTATTAGACTTGCCTATATTGCTGGCTAAGCAGAAATAGTTTAAAGTCTCGTATCTCTTCAACCATCATCAGTTGCATTTTCCGTAAATGAAGGCTTTACCATGGCTCCCCTTTTAAGTGACAGTTTACATACGGTAGGCAATATTGTAGCAGACTTAGTGTAAGCATGTACATTGCATTTGTGTAGGTTACTTCATTGTAAATTCGTCATAGATTTCATCGTATTCCTAATCTTTGAGCTATACTCTTGTTTTCCTACATGATGATTTATGGTGTAATTAAACTTATTTTATGACTCAAATAGCTGAGAGTAAAACAAGATTTATTCTCCGAATAATAGCGTTTCAATTTACCACAATTCATTAGAACCTCAACTACTAAAAAAGTAACATTTGCTTCATCCTTACAAGGGTATGTTTCAAACTGCTAGCTAAAATATTAGTATCCTTGGTAAAAGTTTTGCTTCATATATTTCCATAAATTAATGATTATATTTATGTGTTAACACTTCTACTCTGTTTGCAGGTAACTTAGCACTAGGAAAGCCTGCAATACAAAGTAGTGATTATTCCCAAAGTGATCACCCTGCCCAAAAAGCTGTTGATGGGAACACAAATGGATCTGAATTCTCTCACACTGAAATAAAGGGTAACCAATGGTGGATGGTAAATTTAGGAGAGCAGTATGAAATTACCAACATTGAACTCTACAACAGAAATGAGAGTAGGATATTTATAAATAAACTCTTTTTTATTAAAGTTTTCAAGATTCAACGTTTTGAGCTCAGAAGCTGATTTTTTACACTTGAATGAGTTTCTGTGAGTACTTGACTGTATATTATCTTTTTAGACAGGGATCGTCTACAGAAAGTTTACATCCTCACATCAAATGAGTTTAAACCTCCATCACCTGATTTGGACTCAGATAAATGGTCGATTAGGTACTACCACCATCCACCATATGGAGCAATCGGTAACATCATATTAGAAGAAGGAGTCTTTGTGACGCATGTAGCTGTGTTCAGTTCTCATGATAAAGGAGTTTCTCTAGCTGAGGTCAAGGTCTACTCTTACCGTAAGTAGCTAGTTATATTGTATTATGAGCGGTTCTCATGATTATGTTTTGCTTCTTCTTTACAGTCATATTATATTGCTCATTATATTAATCATACATAAACTTTTTGTAACTTTTCAAAAAATTTTCTTAATAGTTTCGATAAAAGTCTATAAATGCATTTTTCAAAGTATCTTAGGGTATGTCCAGATATGGCTATTAAAGTTTTGGATATAAAATTCTGCATTGTGCTGGACTTGCACTCACGAAGATCGCAAACACAGATTGAAATACCAACGCTCTATTATTGATTGATACTTAATTGATATTAAATCAACGCTTTAACATGAGACCATGGAAGCTCATACCATTGCTTATTCTTTATCCATAGCATACTCATCATTTTCCGTTTTCACACCAAAATGACGTGATAATTGCAGCTCTATGAACTTTTTAGCTCTATGACACACGATACTTTTTTGTCCTCACCATATTAGAGCTAATTTCTTCGGCAAAACGATAGCAACAATAGACTCTCTTGATATTAGAATTTGACGATTAAATTCTATTAGCTCTATGAACCACTATGCCTTTTTTGCATTTTTGTGAACTTCTTTTTCCGGCTTTTCGTAAAGTTCAATAGCTAAATCACTGTAAAGGTTAATACTTTTCATGCTGACAATTGTATTATCTCAAGTTGGAATAGCCTCTAGATTCTCTCGCCTTCGATCAGACAAAGACACTACAATATCTCATTTTTACATACCACCGTACCAGTATCGTCGTATTCAGAGTTTTTATAGATAGCCGGTAGTGGCACAGTAACTTTTTTATAAACACACTTCTATGCAAGAATTTTTATTATTAATTCAACATATTCAGAATTTTTATTTTGCTCTCTCAGTTTGTGTTAATTGTATCATTACCGAAACATCTCTTATTGTAATCGTAGAAACACAGACTCAATTTAGCTCCTACTTGCTAATTATTTCACTTTTACATCTAATCCCTTTTATAGTCGTTTATTTTGTTTTTTAATTCCTCTGACCTGCACAAAACATTTTTCTCATGATATGAAGTTTAAAAGTTGTTTGACAAAGTTTGAAAACCTTTACATTTGTTTTTATGTAGAATGGCAAATGTTGTTATATGTTACATACAAATCAATTTTCTGTCCACAGACTTTTTATTACCCGGGGAACGCCAGGTTGTACAGCTAGGTGTGTTAGCTTACACATATTTCCTTCTAAACATAACTAATTCGTAATTAATTTCACATTTTACAACAAACATTTGTAAAATTACTGTAAGATTAACATATAAGATTACAAGTATCAGTTATTCCTGACTCCCTTATATTTACATACATTTACATACTTTAAGAAATATATATTGTTGTGGAATGTGGTCCACTGGGAGCTGAGCATAGGACTGAGTTAAGCCGAACCAAGCTGTGTTCAGTCAGGCGTATTAATGAGGTCGGAGTTCAGCCAAGCCCGTCCAGAGCCTTGCCGGGTCCAGCCAAGTAGAATGGAGGCGGAGCTTACTAGCTATATAAGCTTGAACATTTGTGTAGCAAAACAAAGCTGTTCTGGGCCTGTTCATTGCCTGTTACTTGATTCTTTCTTGTACACCTTGATGAACTAAGCAGAAATAGATGTATTGTACTTATGCACGAGTCTTGTACTAGTAGAAAAGTGAAGGTCGCACAAACCGTTCAACATGTTACCCCGCAGGGCCACGCCAGATGGTGCGCCATCCGCTCTCTGATCATGCGGGAAACCACGGTGTGGCAAAAGCATGCCTTGGCTCACGCTGGGATGAAAAGGATGATAGGTCGCCTCCAACTGATGTGGTACTGGCCCGGACTGACGTCCACAGTCAGATGGCTCATCAAGAGCTGCGAGGTGTGCCAGGCCACAAAGCATGGAGGGACAAAGGTTGCCGGAGGAAAAGGAGGCTCTATGTTAGACGACTCTGGCAGAGGGTGGCTGTGGATCTGGTGGGGCCATTTCCTGTCAAGTGGGTGCTGGTTCTCAATGACCACTTCACCCGGTGGCAGGACGCCTTGGCACTACCTGACGCCACGGCCCCGGTGGTCGCCAACGCACTGGATGAGCGGGTCTTCTGTTACCTGGGATTGCTTGAGCAGATCCGCACGGACCAAAGGGCACAGTTCAAGAGCCAACTGATGGCCGAACTGTGCCAACTTTGAAATGTGGGGAAAACCCGTGCAACTCCGTATCATCCACTGGCAAATGTAATCGTGAAGCGGGATAACAGGGGACTCGAAGAATCCTTGACGGCGCTGCTCCTGGCTCGGGGACAGGACAAGTAGGACCTACTGCTCCCCTAGCTGATGATGGCATACAGAGGCACCCTCCACTCCGCGACTGGAGAAACGGCCAACATTTTAATGTTGGGACGGGAGCTGAGGTTGCCAGACCAATTGAAAAACCACCCTCCACTCACCAAACTCTTTCCTGCCTACGAGCACGCTCTGGAAGTGCAGCGAAGACTGCAGACAGTGCATGAAGCACTATGGCAAAGCCAGATAGAGGTGCGGCAAGAAGACAGGAAAGAGCCACCGCTGTACGCCCCAGGTGACTGGGTATGGCTCACAAAAAAACGCCCAAGGCGGGGAGAAAATCCCAAGCTGCAGGCAAAGTTCGTGGGACCATACCAGGTCCTGAAGGTCAGGGGGATTTACACATATCTGGTGGAACGGCAGGGCCAGATAGGCTAAAACCCTATCATGCTCACCCAGAGAAGTTGGGACAGGCCCCAGCCACTCTGGAGCCAAGGAAGGGGTCCCAACATAAAGGGAGCTCGACACAGCAGGCCGGAGAAAAGGCAGGAAGAGGCCAGAGTGGATCCTGTGCCAATAATGCCGCCTCCCTAAATGGGAAAGGCTTTTGCTGGAGGCTGCCGAAAAGCATGCACAGGAGGTAACTCCGAGAAAAAACCCGGCCAGACCGGAGGAAGGAGAACACCAGGGACGCCAAGGAAGCTCTCCAAGTTTGGTAGAAGCTAATCAGTTCCCACCAGAAGATGTTCCGAGAGAACCGAAATCAAATCCGGAGGAGACCGGAACGGCTCCGACACTGGAGACTTCATCGGAACCTTTCCGCCACAACTCAAGGCCGGCCCGGACTACTAGAAGGCCGGACCGGTATGGGAACGAAGTGTGCTACTCGATGGAGTCACCAGCAAATGACCTGGAGGTGGGACAAGAAGACAACCAGGTAGTTCTCACTACCACTACCAGGGCCTTTCTATTGGAGCACTCGATCACCCCCAGACGCCCTCAGTTTGTTGGAGAAATTTGATGACGCATGTGATGCGTCTTTGCCAGAACTATTGGCTTCAGTCACCAGGAGTTTGAAAGAAGCTGAGGAAGCCCTAAGTGCACCGAAGCCAGTTGGTGTAGCAGCAGACCAGGGAGATCGGAAGTGGGAGAAGGCGGCCGTCAAGACTGACACGATCTGCCCCACGGCAGCTGTCTCAGACAGGTATGTGGAGAACCGGGGCCGAACCCTGACAGGAGAGGAGGGGTCTGCCACGTGGCTGCCGTAGGCTCTCTCTCAATATGTAGATTGGAGACCATGGTCACCAATGGGGGGAGAGGGTTGTGGAATGTGGTCCACTGGAAGCTGAGCATAGGGCTGAATTAAGCCGAGTCAAGCCGTGTTCAGTCAGGCGTGTTAATGAAGTCGGGGTTCAGCCAAGCCAGCCCAGAGTTTTGCCGGGTCCAGCCAAGTAGAACGGAGGTGGAGCTTA
The DNA here is from genome assembly GCF_963576615.1 of Watersipora subatra. NCBI lineage: Eukaryota > Metazoa > Bryozoa > Gymnolaemata > Cheilostomatida > Watersiporidae > Watersipora > Watersipora subatra. Next base: position 9,864,814 of record NC_088714.1, read on the forward strand.
CTAGCTATATAAGCTCGAACATTTGTGTAGAAGAGCAGAGCTGTTATGAGCCTGTTCATTGCCTGTTACTTGATTCTTTATTGTACACCTTGATGAGCTAAGCAGAATTATATGTATTGTACTCATGCACGAGTCTTGTACTAGTGGAGGAAAGTGAAGGTCGCACAAACCTTTACGATATATAGATATCTAACTTTACATTCTCTTATTACATTTATAAACTTCTTATAACTTTTGAATTTGAATTTGAATAACTTTCAACTTGCATTATTTTAAACATAATTTGAGTTTTGTGTTTGAAGTTAAAACATTATTCATTTTTCCACACTGTTATTATTACTTGATTAGTTTTTAATCTTTATCATTAATATTATTTTTTATTCAACCATTTTTGGCAGACATTGTTCTAATAAAACTTCAACTAAAAATACTACCATATACTGTCATCTTCTCAGTATCGTCGTATTCAAAGTTTTGATGGATAGGTTCTGGTTGAACATTAACCTTTTTATACACACACTTCTATGCAAGAATTGCTATTCTTAATTCAACATATTCAGGAATTTTGTTTTGTTTTGTCATTGTGTATTAATTGTATCATTACCAAATCATATTTTATTGTAATTGTAGCAAAACGGACTTAGTTTACCTACTACTTGCTAATTATTTCACATTTACAACTAATCCCTTTTATAATTGTTTTATTTTTTTTATTTTTTTTGTTTGCACAAAACATTTTCCTCATGATATAAAGTTTGAAAGTTACAGTTGTTTGAAAAAGTTTGAAACCCTTTGCAGTAGTTTCAAAGGGTTGCAATTTTTTCTTCAATTATTTCAACTACACAAAACGCTTTTCTCATGATATGTAATTTGAAAGTTAAAATGGCAAATGTTGTTACTTATATGTTAAATACAAATAAATTTTCTGTGCAAAGACCTTTTCAATACCCGGGCAACGCCCGGTTACAAGTACAACTTATGGTGTAAAATAGCAAGTACAAGTACAAGCTTAGCAAGTACAGCTTATGGTGTAAAATGTTACTGAAGTTGTTACCGAAGCTGTAAATGCTACTTTACCAACAGTGTTTCTTCGCTGTAAAATGGATTAAAATTTACATAATTTTATTTTAATAGGAAGAATTGTTTCGGAACTCAAACAACTCAGTTTTCGAACAACTTTCTGGAATGGATTATGTTTTGAGAACCGAGGTTCCATTGTACATTATTTAAATATATACGCCGCTGAAAGTTATGAAATTTTAAATTTCCGTTGGTTTGAAAACATTTACAGTTATTTTATTTATTTTTAAATTAGTTTTCCTGCACAAAAACATTTCCTCATGATTTGAAGTTTGAAAGTTATAGTTGTTTGGAAAAGTTTGAAAACCTCTAAAGTTGTTTTTATTTTCTCTCTTAAATTATTTCAACTACACAAAACACTTCTCTCATAATATGTAGTTTGAAAGTTAGAATGGCAAATGTGGTTATATGTGAAATACAAATCAATTTTCTGTCCAAAGACTTTTTTATTACCTGGGCAACGCCGGGTAACACATCTAGTACTTTAAACATGCAGATATGCCTTTTGTACTTTGTAATGCAATTTCTGGTGAGATACAAAAACTACAAACCAAGTTTGAAACAGTTGTTGCTTTTCATCCTGAAAGATTGCATAGACACAAACAGCCATAGAAAATTACTCGTGTGTATGCATGAGGGTATGTAACATAAAGTAAAGAAAGCAGACACTGAATGCTTACCTATTTTCTGTGTATTGCAGGTAGATAACAGATTAAATTTTGTTGTGTACGCACAACACTGTTGTGACTAGGTTGCTATTTAAACTGGTTATTACAAGCTTAGAATTTTTTGGTTCACAGAATCATTTTAACTATTTACCTTTTCCAATCCTTTAAAGTGTCAGCAGATCATAAAATCACTGTCTCAAACTACTGATTATATTGATTGTAGCAGTCAGACTTTTTTCGTAAATGATGGTAGCTTACTAACTTCTCATTTCACAAAAACAATTTTGAAAGATTTGGTCAAAAGACTGCATGTATATCCGCTAAGAAATGTTTATTATTTAAAAGGAAAACATCTACATATTATTCAAAAAAGTGTTTAGACTAAGTAAGGTTATCAGGTCTAGAAACTATGACATTTTCAAACTAAGTACTTTAGTCATATGTTTGCTATAAAGTTTCTGTTTTCTGTACTATGCTGTAGAGATAATTAAAAATAGGTATACCTTGCACATTAAAAATTATAAATATCTGCTTTTTTATTTAATAGGTGACCTCGTATACAACTGCCAAGTTAGCCAGTCGACAACTGAGGGAAGCTAACTGCTTTACGAGCTGTAGACGGAGTTCTCTTTGGAATGTATGCTTTTTCTCACACTAAAGGAATGACTACAACTAAGAACTGGTGGAAAGTAGACTTGGGTAAAGAAACATCAGTAGCACTTGTGGAACTCTACAGTAGAACAGATACAGAGTGTGAGTAAAACTTATGCTACATGTTATTGTTTAGACAATGTATATTTTTTGTTCCTGCGTAACAAAATATCATGTTTTTTTAATATTAATCTCAAATAAAGAATTTAAATTGATCTGAATTCAGTAGATTTTTGATCCTATTTTATACACTAACCTTAGAGCAGTAAATCATTCATTAAGTTTAAAGCTATGGCAGGATAATTACATGTAACTAACTATTTTATTTTTGCAAAATTACATGCAAACGCTTCAATGCCTCATAGATAATGACTTCCCATACCTACAAGTGTTACACACAACGTGCATTTCTAGTTGCTAGGTTTCAGCAAATGAATATTTTGACTCCAAAGTCAAAAGATGACAAAACCACACCTGAAAAGTGGGATACCATATCGACTTATTCTGGAACTGGTAAATACAATCCTGTAGCAGTGTTTAACTTAAACACAATCATTCTCACCAGACACCTTGGAGTGACTACGGAGCAAAAACAGAATACTTTAACTTTAAAGGAAGTTCAAGTCTTTGCATATCCAAGTAAGTGAACATTCCTATCATAAGGCCAGCATTTGACAATCAGTAAAATGTATGATTTAGGAGCTGTTTGTTTCTGCGATTTTAACAATATGTATATTGTAAATCAATATGAATAATAATTATACTGTTTAACTTTTCATTATGCTTCTGCATTTTTTACTGTTATTAAAAATATATTTAATTTTCAACACAATAGTTCTTTGAGTTAATGCAGCATATTTTAGTGTATAGCCCTAAAACTTATTTTGTACAGAAACCTTATTATATCAATGATATTGGTTTTCATAATTGACTGAACAGTTTATACATACAGACAAATCATTTGTAGGACATAACCATGCATTACGGAAGGAAACGGATCAAGATAGTACATATGAAAATAATACAAATCGGTATGGCTCTGCCCTTGCTGTTGATGGGAATCTCGCTAATACCGCATTTTCTCATACACAATTGTCTAGCAACAGGTGGTGGAAGGTAGACTTGGCTAAAAACATCATTTTCCAGTATGCAAAGATATATTCACAAACTGGGAGTTGTGGTGCAAATGATAAATGTGGTGAGTAAAGTATAATTTCAAGTCTCATCTTGAATATTGAGATGCTGCATCAAGCTATATTTTTTACAAAGTATTTCATCAAATTTGAAAAGAAATATTTCGATGTTGAATTTAACTAATATTTTACGCCGGCATACAGGTTTTGTATGTATGACACTTAATGTCTATTTTGGTTGGTGAGGAAGAAAAAAAGGTATTTTTCAGATTCACCCACGACAAAGGTGGGCTGCTAAATCATCTATTATTCCTGTAGTTCATGCTGAAATTATATCTATGTAAATTAATTATACTCGCTCTTAGTGTATTAGTTAAAAAAGATCACTGCTTCTCTTGATTTGAATTTGATTTATTAAACAGAATTCTGTTTTATAAATCAGAATTCTGTTTTATTTATTTAATTCTGTTAGATCTCACTGTAACTGATATAACTCAAGTAATTAGCATTATTGATAGAATTGATTTTTTTGGCATATAAATAGGTGTGTTGACACTAGATAAAGATTTGCTAAAGCAATAGCATGACATGCAGTTTTGTACTAGTTTTGTACTATAATATAAAAATACTAGTATTATAATATAAAAATACTAGTACTATAATATAAAAATTCTAGTACTATAATATAAAAATGCTAGTACTATAAGATAAAATACTAGTACTAAAATATAAAAATACAAGTACTATAATATGAAAGTACTAGTACTATAATATAAAAATTATAGTACTATAATATGAAAGTACTAGTACTATAATATAAAATACTATTACAATAATATAAAAATTTTAGTACTATAATATAAAAATACTAGTACTATAATATAAAAATTATAGTACTCTATTTTAAAATACTAGTACTATAAGATAAAAATTCTAGTACTATAATATAAAAGTTCTAGTACTATAAGATAAAATACCAGTACTATAATATAAAAATTGCAAAACTTTAGTTAATGACTTTTATTTGTTAAGTTATTTGCCATTTATTAAGTTTAATGGAGTTTGTTTTATAGCTTTACAATAAAATAATTTTTAGTAGCTATCTCTAAACCAATAATCTTTATAGCAGTCTTATCAAGTCCTCAAATGTTTTTATTAAATCAAAGCAATTTTAACAAATTGAAAACTATTTCTTTGAGAGCAAATATAATTTTTTGTCTTTGTTATGCTTTGCATTTTATTTATTTTACAAAGCAATAGGTTTATGCCGCAACAGCTTACATCTCTCGCTAACACAAAGTGCTTAGCATTAAAGTCGTAAGCCATTTAATTTTTTATTTTTAAATAAATACATAGAATATGTCTCAAAGTAGCATCTTAGTTGCCTACTGTAAATGCTTTGATTTTCAACATAAATGAGCTAAAATTGTTGGAGGAATCTGGCAAGTAACAATGTTGGCAGCTAAGATAATGTGCTGTGATTTTTAACACAATAAAAGACCCTGAACTGATAAATATAACCAGGGACACCTTCAGCACCTATGAAATCTACATTGTATGAGTTATTTGAAAGTTTAATGCTTGAACTAATATTAAGTAGTTGAGTGAAAATGTGAAATTTATCAGTTTTCCACTCAATAGTTTGCCTATATATTTTTATTCAACAAAGTGTTGCAAATTCTGATTAACTTAACTTTACATGCAGATATTTCTGCTCAAATGGATGTTCCTATAAATTATTTGGTTTTTAGGTAATTGGTTAACCTGGTTAAAAACAAATCTAATTTAACTTAACATACATTTACTCTTAGTTCAACAAACAAAAACTGATAACAAATAATCCTGAGAGATTACCAAGCAGTCACTAGCTTAGAAGTATATATATATATATATATATATATATATATATATATATATATATATATATATATATATATATATATATATATATATATATATATATAATAGATAAGTGGTCAGGCCTACTTAAAATATTGATGTTTTATTCTGACCCCAGAATAAAACATCAATCTGGAATAAAGATAAGTAAAATTAACCTATTCCACACTCTAGTTAGTTATATATATTATATATATTATTATATATATTATTATATATATATATATATATATAAATTTGTTTCCTCACCTCGGTTGACCCATTTGGATGGTAATTTCTGCTCTAACTTGGGTCTCCTACCAGAGACCTGGGAGTTTGAGCACTAAACCGTTTTGAACCAGTAGCTCATTTGTCACTGCCTTGTCCTGGTTCAGCTACAGGCAGTGGAGACCTTGTTTGGTCAGGCGACATCCAAGCCAGCATGGCTTTGATTATTGCACTCTTTATAAAGGTTGTAGACAATATACAGGCAAGGGTCTTGTCTAAGGACCTGCCAGAAGGATACAGTTGTTGGGGTTTGAACCCAGGACCCAATTATCACTATCCCAACACCTTACCAACTGTCCCAACTATATATATATATATGTAATATATATATATATATGTAGTATATATATATAATACAGACTATAATAACTTTAGATAAAACACTTGATTACTATTAGTTTCATGCTTGGTAAGAACAATCTTCAGATAAAGTGATAGCACCAGTTTTGGTTACTTATATACAGCTGGAACTTTTGAAATTACTAAAACTTCACAGCTGGAAGATTATGGTCGTTAAAGGATTCATAGAAGCATTAGGTTTTTAAATTGGACAGTAGAAACTTGCTAGCGTGTCTGCAGGCGCTGACAAGTTTGGTGCTTTTGTTCAATGAATCAAAGTGTGGCCTGTATATAATATAAAAAAATTTTGTAGCCACAAGGCACAGTTTTAGAGCCATTGGCCGGCGGAATGTACTGCTCCAGTATTCTCCAGTTGATGGAATAGTTATTGTTTGAATCCTTCCACCGCCATATTTGCTTGCTGAGTTCAGTGGCAGTTCTTTTATTTCGTTCTGTAAACAACATTTTGTGATTGTTATAGCGCGTTTTAAATGAAATTTCTGTTAAGCCACTATAGTTAGCTTCACCATCGTGGAAGGTGACAATGGCTTGGTAAATTATAGCAAACTGCAAACACTTCTCCCGTAGTGGGCAGTTGGCTTTTAAATGACATTTGCAAGAGTTCGCTGGTAAATTTTTCCTGGTAGATCATTTGCCCTTCAAGAGTTTTAGGTTGTGCGAGTCTATGATGTTTTTTTACGTTTTTCATACAGCTGTAACCAATTTTTAGAGTGTTCTTGTTGAATATGGTGTGCAGTGGGTTGTACTCAGGAAACTCTTTTGTGACAATTCTTAAGAATTATCAGCCGATATTGGTTGTGACAGGCTTGCTGAATGGGGGGTTATACCGAATAGTGTTACGCGGTCGTTTTGCCTTTTAGTTTGAGATGTTGTTGCTATAGGAGAGTATTGTAGTTTGTGGTTGTACCCACTATTCTGTAAGGCTGTTTGGTAGATTTTGGTCAATGACTCCAATGTTTTGCTGTCAGAGGAGAGCGCGCAAAGTCTGTTGTTTATACCTGCGGGTAAGTTTTTGATGATGTTTCTGGGGTGGTTAGATTTTGAGCTGACATAAATGGACAAGTTATTTGGTTTGTTGAAAGGCTTGTAAGTCTCATTGTTTAAATCCAGCGTAATGTCGAGGTAGTTCACTGACTTTCTGTTTGCATCAATAGTGATCCACAGTCCATGGTTTTTTAATATCTCGCAAAGGTCTTCTTTAATTTTTTCTAGTTGTCGAGAAGTGTCTCTGATTATTCCCAGCCCATCATCCCTGTACAGTCCAAATGAATTGCCATAATTTGCTGCTAGTTTGCTTTGTATAAAGTCTCCGACAAGCTCACACGTCTCGGCTCCTTCAAAGCACCCATGGTTACATCAAAGTGTTCCTCTATCTCATATATCATATATATATATATATATATATATATATATATATATATATATATATATATATATATATATATATATATATATATATATGTATATATATGTATATATATATATATATATATATATACTGATGAAGAAGAAGTTTGCAGTTCACTAGAAGAGAGTGCTCAATATTAAAATAGAGCATTTATATAAACTATATTAAGAACTGAAAACTTTTAAAACATTTTACAACTTAAAGTTTCATGGTTGCTACCATTCATCAGGTAAAATTAAAATGATTTGAAGCTCATATGACTGTACGTAAAAACACATCGAGTAGCTTAACGATAAAGGCCAGCTACATATACGGTAATACAACAATTTAATTGGTTCATGTCACAGCATTGCAAATTAAGTGCTTATTTGAATGTCTGCACTTTGACACAAGCTCGTTTCTTGAGTTTAAGCTTGCAAGCTCAGGTTTGTATAAAATGAAGTATTTCTCCCAAATACACAAATTACAGCATTTACTGGTCTTATTGTAACTACTCGTTTTTTTCAATACTCTCCACTTGATGTCGTACTGGATGGATCGATCTTTAAGCTGCCATATATAATTACTTAGTTCTGTTGAAGTTCGTTTTGATGGATTGTGGAAGCTGCTACGATGGTTGTAATATCTTTTTTGAATGAGCCCTCTGTCAAGCCAACATATGTCTGTTTGGTAGCATTATGTTCTTTGGTCATAACTGTAGCCTGATAGATGACGGAACTGGACAAACATGCATTTGGCAGTGGACACGTACTTTTATCTCGACAGTTGCATGTTGCTGTTGGCTTTTCGTTTGATAGCTGCGCTTTGTTGTTATTTGTAATAATCTGTCCAATATTCTTCATGCAGCTATAGCTAAGTTTTAAATTGTTTCTATTAAATATCGATTAGAGTTTGTGATCTTTGGGAAATTCTTCACTCAGAGCTCTGAAGAAAAGCTTTCCTATATTGGTGGCAACATTTTTAGAGAAAGGGGGGTTATACCAAAGTATATTTCTCCTGCGTTTGCTTCTGGTGTTATGCGATGTTATATTCTCACTAAATGTCAGTTTATGATGGTATCCACTTATATTAAGGGCTTCTTGGTGCTCTTTTGTATTTTGTCTAAATATATCTTGATTTGATGATATTGCGGAGAGGCGCAGGTTGACTGATGCTGGAATGTTTTTGATGATGGAAGGTGGATGGTTAGATCTTGTGTGCACGTATCTAGGCACATTATTAGGTTTGTTGAAGGGTCTATATAACTCATTCTGTAGATCTAACGATATATCCAAAAAGTCAACGGTGCTTTTATTTGCATCTACAGATATTTTCAGCCCATATCGATGGAATAATGTGCACAGACTTTTCTTGAGCTTCTCAGTCTGTTTAGGAGTTGCTCTCACAACGCCAAGTCCATCATCTCGGTATAATCCAAAAGTCTCTTTTGTGATTTGGTTTATCTGATGTAACATAAAGCAGCCAACCAGTTCACATATTTCTGCTCCATCATAGGAGCCCATAGCCACATCGAAGCAGTCTGCATGTCCTGATTTCCCCCATGCTTCATGATCACTATATAGCAGGGTCTTTTTGGTGTGCAAGATTATTCTGCGCTCATCAGATGTTATAGTCTCGTAGTTGGTAGCAAAGTCTAAAGCTAGAGATAGAAGGTCAATAGATATGGAGGGGTAGAACTCAACAACATCAAAAGATAGAAATCTACACTCTTTCTTATTAGGAATAGCATTGAACCATGTGATTACGTCATGTGTGTTCTTCCATTGATTTATGCTGATGACGCTATTTATTTTAAAGTTTATGCGTTCTACTATGTTCTTGTTTATGATGCCAAGTTCGTTCTTAGTAGGGTTGATTAGGCGGCAAGATGGTTTAGATGCAAAACTCGCCTTGTGGTCTTTTAAAGTGATAAAGGCATCATTGGTTGCCAATGAGTCTATCCTGTCACTGATGCTAAGAGAATCAGCTATCTCCATTGTTTCTCTGTATAATACCACTATATCCTCCATCACGAGAGAAACAATGGAGATAGCTTATTCTCTTAACATCAGTGACAGGATAGACTCATTGGCAACCAATGATGCCTTTATCACTTTAAAAGACCACAAGGCGAGTTTTGCATCTAAACCATCTTGCCGCCTAATCAACCCTACTAAGAACGAACTTGGCATCATAAGCAAGAACATAGTAGAACGCATAAACTTTAAAATAAATAGCGCCATCAGCATAAATCAATGGAAGAACACACATGACGTAATCACATGGTTCAATGCTATTCCTAATAAGAAAGAGTGTAGATTTCTATCTTTTGATGTTGTTGAGTTCTACCCCTCCATATCTATTGACCTTCTATCTCTAGCTTTAGACTTTGCTACCAACTACGAGACTATAACATCTGATGAGCGCAGAATAATCTTGCACACCAAAAAGACCCTGCTATATAGTGATCATGAAGCATGGGGGAAATCAGGACATGCAGACTGCTTCGATGTGGCTATGGGCTCCTATGATGGAGCAGAAATATGTGAACTGGTTGGCTGCTTTATGTTACATCAGATAAACCAAATCACAAAAGAGACTTTTGGATTATACCGAGATGATGGACTTGGCGTAGTGAGAGCAACTCCTAAACAGACTGAGAAGCTCAAGAAAAATCTGTGCACATTATTCCATCGATATGGGCTGAAAATATCTGTAGATGCAAATAAAAGCACCGTTGACTTTTTGGATATATCGTTAGATCTACAGAATGAATTATATAGACCCTTCAGCAAGCCTAATAATGTGCCTAGATACGTGCACACAAGATCTAACCATCCACCTTCCATCATCAAAAACATTCCAGCATCAGTCAACCTGCGCCTCTCCGCAATATCATCAAATCAAGATATATTTAGACAAAATACAAAAGAGCACCAAGAAGCCCTTAATATAAGTGGATACCATCATAAACTGACATTTAGTGAGAATATAACATCGCATAACACCAGAAGCAAACGCAGGAGAAATATACTTTGGTATAACCCCCCTTTCTCTAAAAATGTTGCCACCAATATAGGAAAGCTTTTCTTCAGAGCTCTGAGTGAAGAATTTCCCAAAGATCACAAACTCTATTCGATATTTAATAGAAACAATTTAAAACTTAGCTATAGATGCATGAAGAATATTGGACAGATTATTACAAATAACAACAAAGCGCAGCTATCAAACGAAAAGCCAACAGCAACATGCAACTGTCGAGATAAAAGTACGTGTCCACTGCCAAATGCATGTTTGTCCAGTTCCGTCATCTATCAGGCTACAGTTATGACCAAAGAACATAATGCTACCAAACAGACATATGTTGGCTTGACAGAGGGCTCATTCAAGAAAAGATATTACAACCATCGTAGCAGCTTCCACAATCCATCAAAACGAACTTCAACAGAACTAAGTAATTATATATGGCAGCTTAAAGATTGATCCATCCAGTACGACATCAAGTGGAGAGTATTGAAAAAGCGAGTAGTTACAATAAGACCAGTAAACGCTGTAATTTGTGTACTTGGGAGAAATACTTCATTTTATACAAACCTGAGCTTGCAAGCTTAAACTCAAGAAACGAGCTTGTGTCAAAGTGCTGACATTCAAATAAGCACTTAATTTGCAATGCTGTGACATGAACCAATTAAATTGTTGTATTACCTTATATGTAGCTGGCCTTTATCGTTGAGCTACTCGATGTGTTTTTACGTACAGTCATATGAGCTTCAAATCATTTTAATTTTACCTGATGAATGGTAGCAACCATGAAACTTTAAGTTGTAAAATGTTTTAAAAGTTTTCAGTTCTTAATATAGTTTATGTATATATATATATATATATATATATATATATATATATATATATATATAAGTAGTATATAGAGAGCAGATCTACACACAAAAGTGACGGATCCAGCGGGGGGATAGAAAAAGGGGGTTGTGAATTAAATTGGCTAGGGGTGTAGATTGAATCGTGTGGAGTTGAATGAGATGTTGGGGTTTGGGGGGAAATTGTGGTGTAGAGTAGGGGGTTGAATTCGAGGGGTTACGGATCCGCTCCTGGCGTAATCAGCGGATTATCTGTGGATGAGTCATCGGATTAGCGGGGGATGAGTCATCCGATTGAACGCGGATTATCGCGGGATTAGTCGGGGGAATCGTCGCGGATTAGTCGGGCGAATCGTCGCCGATTATCGGTGGAATAGTGGGGGTGAATATCTGGGACATCGAGGGCTGGATGGTTTTCCGGAGTGGATCTCGCGGATTATCGAGGAGAGCGAGAGATTACCTAGCGGATGAGTGAGGGGGTTAATATCTGGGACACCGAGGGGTTGATTTTCCGGAGATTGTTATATATTTGGTTGAATGAGAGATAAGTTTTTATTATAAAATATAAACTATAAATGTTACAAAAAATTCAAAATCATTCTGTCATTCGTTTTAAAAAGGAAAGTTTTGGAATACATCTTTCATCAATTTCTGTGTCACATCGAAGAACTAAAATAATAGTTGATTTTCCCAAAGAATTGAGAAACTGAACAGGAAGTAACAAATCTAATCCTTCATTATTTCCAATATTATCATATATGAAGGTATCTTTAGGTGTAGTAGAATTTGAAATAGGTTGAAGATTACAGATAAAGTCAATATCTTGAAAATTCGATCCTGGAGGACATTGCAACATTGAAAGAGTAGAGTTATATCCACATAATTCTCCTCTGTAGAATAATTTGAAATCAATTAGAATATCGATTGTGGAATTTTGAACTGAATATTCACATTCAGAATATGTTAGAACTTGCTCCGATGAAGCTGACACTATAGGATTAAGGTATAGGTTTTTTTCATCTGCTTCATCTTCATTTAGTAGTTCTTTACACGCAAATCTGTGATTGCCTGGTAATGGATAACCACAATGAATGTAGTCCAATGGAAATATTCTTCCGCATGTTTCATTATTCTTGTGATATAAAGTAGTTTCTTCGAATGGAAGTAGTAATGAAACTTCAAATTCATTGAGTGTTCTGCTTAAGCAGTTATTCGCATCGGTAACATATTGAATTCTTTGATTTCCATTTATTATTCCCGTAAAGCGTAAAATGAGAAATATTATAATGTGCAAATTCATTATAGTCATAGTGTCTTTTTAAAATACTACTCTCTTGACTGAAGTAGGCAAAGAAAATGCATAAAAAAGTATGTCAATATAATATATATAGTTCATTCTTCAAAATTATCTTGAAATACTATACAAAAAAAAGTTATTCAATTCTATTTGATGAGTCAATCCTTCTTGGATATAAAGTGATTAAATATAAAGAATTATGCAAAGTCTAACTGTGATGATTATCATTTCTTCCCATTGATATGCAGGAGTTCACTGAAGTAACGATTTGTAGCATGTTGATCATTGGCTTCTCCTCTCAAATATGGATAAAGTCTTGTTTCGGTTAATATTATGTTTGAAGGTGTGTTCCAATCAAGTGAGGATAATAATGATAGTTGGACTTTGTCACTCCTTGGTCCGATTTGAGCAGATTCCAAACACGTTCCAATATCGAGTTCGGCAAAAGTCTCATGAAGTTCTTGTCGAGTGAATCCTTCATTTCCATATTGTATTTGCATTATTCTAATACAATATTGACATCCTCGAGCTCCCTCGAAGCATCCACACCGACTTTCTAAATATGTTATGAAACGTTTATAGATATAGAATCCGATAACATAGTAAAAAGTTTCTTCAGTAACTCTTCTGATGAATTTTTTTGTGTTTTTCTTTACATCCACTCTTGATAATTGTCCATCCTTAAGATGAGCTGGAATAAACTCCTCTAGAAATATAACCGACATTGTTTCTGTTTTCTTCGTTTTTTTTTTTTTGGTTCCTTCACCAACAGAGCTAAATTGAAGAATGGTGGAGAAATCTAGAGGAGTAGACTTAATATCATTCCGAATCTTTTTTTTTTATTTTCATCCAACAGATTTTTCATCTATAATTACATCATCAATTTCATGCTCGATTTCCTCTTCCACGCTTTCTCCGATTAATGGAAATTGTGCTATATGAATGAGTCTTTTGAAGAGCAGTTGTTTCGTTTCATCACGTTGAGTAGGATGAGTCATGTAGTGCCGAATTCTATTCCAAAACACGGTTTCAAAAATCGTTTCTTCCATCGTTTTAAAATCGGTCGCGATAAATCTGTTAATCCATTCTAAATCAACCTCTTTTCCAGTTTTACTTTCTCGAATGGTAGCTTCAAGATCAACCCATTCAAAGGTCATCTTCAAATCTGAGGGTGTTATCGATATTTATTTTACACATAATGTTGATTCCAAACATTCCCTGCATTCCAACGCACTGCAGACACAGTTGGACTTTAATCTTTTCAATGACACAACTTTTCTAAAAGCAGCTGTTCCTAGAATGTAGTATAAACATTCCTCAGTAAGATGAGTACGAATTTGTTCATTTTTGTCAAGATGAACCAAGATGTTATCTGGGATTATTTCTGCAACCTCGAATGGAACAAAATCTTTGATCAGAATGTTTTGAGTCATGTTACTATGAGAAAGTCTACATTCGAAATGATTTTACATTGGATAGTATATTGAATTTATATGAGCTTAGTTATATATTATTGATATTGTATATACGAAAAGAAGAGCCAATGAAGAAAATAAAATTTTATAGTAATAATACATCGAGGAGCAAAACTCTACTATCATATATACTTAACAACAAATTCACTTCTAAAAATTATGCTAAAATATATTCTGTGCTCACTCCATCGTTACCTACTCTTCTTTTTGAATAAAAATATGTTAATCCAGTTCTAAGTTGAGTGTATGAGAACACTCTATTGTCTTTTTTTACAAAACCTTTGTTTACCCCTTCCTTAGGAGATCTTGAATGTAATACTTTTAAAAAAGTGTCTTTTGTAAAACTATTCGTAGTTTTACTTAATCCTTTACTGCTATGCTTTGTAGAATGAGTTTCATCATTCCAGCAAAAGTAAGTCTTAGAATTTAAGGCTACTATTCCATGTCCTGAAAATTCTACTTTGAATAAACCAGGAGTCCTTATATCATATTGATATACTTCTTTGCAACAATTTTGTAATTCCCACAACTTTGTAGGAACAGATTTACAGAGTTGGAAATCCTCCGTGTGTCGATCGCAATACATCCTAGGAAACCATTTTCCATATTCTTTGTAGTATATATCAGCGATCTCTTTTCTAACGATATTATCCATAGGTGCTGAAAGAGCCATGTAGGCACTATCTGTATCCATCGCCACATACTGGATGTCCTTTCTGTCGAAGTATCTAAAATAAAAAATTTCAATCCTTAATTCTTTTTATCTTAGTATTATAATACTCCCATTTCAAAAATTATCATTCAAATGTTTACCATTATACATATTTTTTCTAAAAGATACAAATGAGATTACTTACCTGTCCATGAAGTCATAGTAGAACTCCAACATCCGAAGTTTAGCCAGTTGTAATATGGAGAATCCGATATGTACAGGTATATCCATTTTCATCTGAATAAATATATACAGTCCTATTAGATTCCTTTACATATATTAGCTCAAGTAAATTTTTCATTATGATTCAATTATATCAATAAGATAATAAATATATACTACTAACCGAAGGCTTGTGTTGAGTCAACTCATAGAAGCTATCAATGATTTCCTCCAAAGATTCAAATCTGTGTGATCGTATTCTCAAGGATGCTTCATAATCTCCTTGAATATACTTGACATTTCGATGTTTTAATTTCTCAGTGATTGTTTTCCCGTACGATGAATTTCCAATGAGTTTATTGGTTGTGGCTATCAACTCTTGGTCAGGATCTTTGTCACCAGCTCTTCTAGCATTTGAGACAGATTCTCCAAATGACTGGAAAACTCTTCTAGGGGTGTATTCTATGACTTGATATATTTTGGTTATAATCAATCCATGATTAAGATACCATTTTGCTAAAGTGGTGAGTAGTAAAAATTTTTCTCCTAACATACTCCCCTCCAAAGTTCGTTGTTCTTGAGGTAGCATTCCTTCCTTTTCAGCAAATTCTTTCATACTTTCACTAAGATGATTTCTATTCAAAGATGTATTCTTGAAAACGGGGCTCATTTCTGAAAACTTTTCGTATAAGTTTTCAGGAACAGATATATCGCATTCAATGAATCCATATATCTCCCCTTTTATAATCTGCTGAATAATCTCATCCTCGGTGGCAAAGGAATTGGAAGGATAAAACTCTTCGTTGAAGATACTAATAAAGTTCTTAATCTCGGTCTTATCCTCAATCATCTTGTTCCATTCACACTCCCAGATTCTTACTAAACGATATCCAAGTTCTTTAACATATTCTTCCTTCTTTATCGTTTCCTCCAGAACTTCACTCATGGGTCGATTCTTATATGGATGTATACTTATTCCTTTGGTCTTGTTACAGTTATGTCCATGCCAGAAACATCCATGAAATTGAAACACTGTATTCGATTCTTCACAATATCCATCAACAGGAAGATTATGTTGTCCAATTCTGAATTCTTTATCGTTGTTTTCATGTAAGATTTGAATATTGTCCTTCCAAGTCAAAAATTGTAACCATCCATGAGCAGCCATGCTATTTTTTCGAGAATGAGTGTATGCAAATCCATTTTCGAATCGTCTTATTCTAGGGTTTCCAGTAGGCATTTCTTGCATCATACTCCACAAATATAATGCATTTGCATCAACTCCTAGAATAAGTTCACAAAGTTTGGATTCCTTTCCAAACTTTCTTTCTCGAATCAGTGTTTTCTTTGACTCATGAAGTCTGTGAAAAACAATGCTAGGTCCACCTACGATATTGTCCTTGATAGTAAAGTAAATATCTTTATCACTTTCCTTGATCAGACAGACAGGTTGACAAGCTTTGAAATGATGTGATGAGATTGTCTGATGATGAGAACTCATAGGATGAGGAGGCGAATCTGAAAGTTTCAACATCCATTTTACTGCCAATCCAGGAAGTGAAATGGCATCTTTCAACATATCGATTCCCATGGTTCTGTAAACTTCTTTTTGTTTTTCTACAGCTTCAACAAATGGTACTACATCGAGATTGTTGTACCATACTAGAAAATCTTTTAACGTTTTCATCTTCTCTTGTTTCCAAATGTTTAAACAGATTTCATAATCAGCATCCGAAATATGTTCATCTCTCAAAGAACTGTAAAAGCATTCTTTAGCTGGTAGAAACGGTTGTTTCAACTTCTCAAGATCATCCATATATTCATAAGGATAGAATCCTTTTTGTTGAGAGCATTTGAAAACTTTGAGATACTTTGCATAGGAAAATCCTGGAGCAATGAAGTTGGAAATATCCAAGAATTTGAATCTTCTTGATTGAATACAGCTCATCTTGTTTGTTCTTTTCACTACAAAATCAAAATCTTCGTCTTCTGTGTCTTGAAGACATCGAAGTAGAGGTCCTTTCATCACATTCAGGTCGTAGTTTTGTGAATTAAATCCTAGAATCGGAATACATGAGATGAATTTGTCGAAACGATTAAATAAATGACAAAATTCCTCTCTTGAATGGTATACTCGAGGATTGGAAAATTTGCAGGATTTAAATCTTTCTTCAACTTTTCCTTGCTTTTCAGCTTTTGCCTTCATCAACTGTCTAATGTAGTAAAGTTTTTTTTCAAGGATATCCCGGGCTTCATCAGCAATTTGGGAAATATACTGAACAAAAGAAGATATACAAGAATCAGTATCTCCCTCACTTACAAAACACTTTGGATCCTTAAATCCGGGTACATTTGAACAAACTGATATACTCATCAATTCGTGTCTCGATGTGAATGTAACCGAATTGGAATTTGGTGTAAGGTCGGATTTTGGAAGATAACACTCGATATCATAGGTGATTAAAAAGGGATAATAAGTATCTTCCTCAGCCACGGATATTCCTATCTCTCGTTTCAGTTGTTCGAAAATTGTAGGTGTTGCCTTAAACTTTCCTCCTTCGAAGATGAAGTTTGTTACTACTTCTTGACTACATTTATGTCTATTGAAATTTCCTCTTTTTGTAAAGCTCACTTCACAGGAAGGACAACTAAACCCTTTAGTATAAGCATTAACATCCTTGATGAAACTGAAATGAGAGTTCTGCAAATCGAGGAAGAGTTCCTTTCCCTCTTTTTAGGACGATGTCCAGATGACTGTTGAGGTTTCATCAGCATTCAGAGAAAACACGGTTATACGGAGGTCAAAACATTTCTCAAGAGAAATTAAGTCTCCTAACTCAATTCCAGGAAAATTATTCATCAGAACTTTGTTGGATGAGGAAGAAGAAATGTGATTCGAGTACTTTTGAAATAGCACCTTCACAAGTTGCTGTTTTGGTCTTTGTCTGGTGCAACTACATCGGTTTGAACACTTACACATTACCTTCAAGGCTAAACATCTGAAGAAACAGAGATTGTCTGTGTAAGGAGTGCAGCTACGAGGAATGTTATGCATAGTGATTACATGTCGATTGTTAAGAATGTGAGTCGGAAGATCTGAAACCATTCCTATTTGCCCCATTCCAATCAATTTATAGAAATAGAATGAAATATTGGTAATTACATTCAATTTCCAAGCTGTATTCGGGCGTTCTCGAATCGCTATAGCAGCAAGATCTTGTCTTGTCAATTCTTCAAAGAAATTCTGTAGTTCCTGTCTTGTTGTAATCAGTTTTGCTTTTTTGAAAATTGTAGCATTATTCGATGAAGCATGAAAATATCTTAATTCTCCTGAAGTTTTATGTTCAAGAATGCATCCCACACTACAATTCAACTTAGCTCTTGTTTGTAACCCATTCCAAGTTGTCAACATCTCGTTCCATATTCTTTCCGAATGGTTTGGAGTTGGAAGTTCTGCTTGAGGAATATTTCCATTCCATAAATTTACGTTTAACGTTTCAACAACTCTTCCTCGTCGTCTTTTTTTTTCATAGCATTCCAATATCTTCTTATTAACTCATCCCATTCCTCATCATCAATACCAGGAATGATATCCTGATTATCTTGTTCTCTTTCATTTTCGATAGGAACGATGGGCTCGACTCTATCATTAATACCAACTAAATTGTCATCATCAGCGTCCACTTCATTTTAGTTTCTTTCGATTTGATTTGTAGGTTGATCAGATAAATATCTATTTTCTTCGATTTCATTTGTATTTTCTTATTTTCTGATACATCTGATTCATCGGATTCATCATCAGCAAGATTTCGAGTAATAGGAGTTACTGTTATCTTAGATCGACTAAGATCTCCTCTTCCAATTTGAGTTGAAGCAGAACGAAATGAAGAATGATGAGAAACAATCTTTACTTTTTCAAAAATGAAAGGGGGATTGGAAACTTGTATAATAATCGAGGCATCATCATCATCATCATATTCGTGATATTGTTCCGAAGAATCATTAGTTGATGTTGTAAACGATTCTGAACTTTCATTCGATTGGAGATGAATGTGTTTAACATGTCTTTTGAGGTTTGATTTTTTGTTAAATGAAGTCGAACATTCTAAGCAGATATATTTATTAGCTGAAACGGATGATACACTTATTTCCCTACTTCTGCTTCTTTCTCTATTATCAATTGAAGTGGAAGGAGCAGAATTTTCCGATGAAATTAAATTATGCTCTCGTGAAAGCTTGAACATCTTTGAGGAAGATTTCCAGCTGCCAAGAATTAAAAATCTCATTTTACTATTCTCTCTACATTTATTCATTCATTAAAAAATTTTTCCACCAATTATTGTAAATCAACTCACCTCATCAGATTTGCTCCAGTCTCCTTCTGAATGGGAAGATGCCGGATACATTTCCTTGATGTATTCAAATTTCGGAGATATATAATCCAGTGAAACAGAGATAATCCAAAGTTCTGAGAGAAGATTATACATAGATATCCAAATTGTAGAATTAATCCAAACTTTTGTGAGATATATAATCTAGTTAGTTCGGAGAAATATAATCCAGTGAAACAGAGATAATCCAAAATTCTGAGAGAAGATTATACATAGATATCCAAATTGTAGAATTAATCCAAACTTTTGTGAGATATATAATCCAGTTAGTTCAGAGAAATATAATCCAAAGTTCTGAGAGAAGATTATACGTAGATATCCAAATTGTAGAATTAATCCAAACTTTTGTGAGATATATAATCCAGTTAGGTATAGAAATAGTTCGAAAAAAGCTCTCAATAATGGTGAGTCCATCAAACTTGGCTGTATTTATACTAGTCAAGTTCAAGGAGGTGGAACCTGCACAAAAGCTATAAATCACTTCTAATCCAACTTGTCTCACTCAACTTTCGCGAAATTGGATTTCGCGAAAGTAAATTTCGCGAAATTGGATTTCGCGAAATTACACATTATATATATTATATAGTCAACTTTCGCGAAATTGAATTTCGCGAAAAGTGAATTTCGCGAAATTGGATTTCGCGAAATTACACATTATATATATTATATAGTCAACTTTCGCGAAATTGAATTTCGCGAAAAGTGAATTTCACGAAATTGGATTTCGCGAAATTACACATTATATATATTATATAGTCAACTTTCGCGAAATTGAATTTCGCGAAAAGTGAATTTCGCGAAATTGGATTTCGCGAAATTACACATTATATATATTATATAGTCAACTTTCGCGAAATTGAATTTCGCGAAAAGTGAATTTCACGAAATTGGATTTCGCGAAATTACACATTATATATATTATATAGTCAACTTTCGCGAAATTGAATCTCGCGATTTTCAATTTCGCGAAAAGTCTTCTGATATTATGGATGATGCAACTAAATTTATCAAAACTCATTAATCATTTGATGAGGAGAATTGTATATAACCAGCAGAATTTTACTAAAACGATATCAGTTCTTCATTCAAACTCAGAGAATTAACACACTACACAACTATGGAGGATAATACTCAATCTGGAGTGATAAAACCTGGATCGAATAGTTCAGTGAAGATGACGAAAAAGAGAATTTCACCTGTAACTCTTTCTAACACGACTCCTTCAACGAAGAAAAAGAAATCCAACCAAATCGAAACGAATTTGGAGCAAAGGGTAAAAGATGTGGCAGACAAGTTAAGAACATTAAGTAAGGCTACTTTAATGGAAGCAAAATCACTGCAGAGAATGTCAGATCTTTCAATAGGATTGATTATGGAGGTGACAAAAACGGAAGAAGCTCATTCGATCCATGGAGCGTGCTGTATCATTCACTTCAACTATGTGGAAAATGGGATTAGTAAATCTACTGCTGTATTTGCTCCAAAACGATTTCTGGATGGATCGCTGTCTTATCCAAGTATTATGGTATATCTTGGATTAAAACCTAAGGCTAATGGACAGGGAAGTTACCATGACTTAAGAAGAGTAACAGAAGGAGCCTCAACTCCCTGAGACATGAAACGTACTCTAGCCAATCTGAGATCGAAGAAACTTGAAAAACTTATACAACATTTCGAGATTCGTCATCTCAAGGAGTTCAAAGCACCATCTATTTTCCACTATCACAATGTTGGAGCAAGTGAATACAAAGATGGTGAAGGCAATGTGGATGTGGTACCAACTGTAGCATTTTCAACCAAAGTTGATGGAGAGGAAGTTCAAGGAACTTTAACGATGCCTTCGAGATGTGCCCTTTCGTTGAAAGAAAATTATCCGGGTATCATTATATACAAGGGGCTAGTAACATCTCACAATACTCGCG